>NC_135787.1:66035000-66117500 GCF_051106095.1 Pogona vitticeps
AGGACCAAATGAAAATGTGATTTCAAACTTTCACATCTGCAAATTGAACAGCCATTGCTTATTTCAGCCTTGGCTGCAATTCTAGAGGTGTAAACTTGATTGTAATCTATGACTTCTAAGACGGTGTGGATGGATGGAAAAACAGCTTGCAAGGATCAAACTCTGGTTATTTCAGAAATGAGCAACAGAAAACATCAGAGAGGAAAACCGATAGATGTATGACTCAGCTGATTGCTGTTGGCATAACATATTTTGCATTTTCTAAATACTGGATTACAAGTACAAAAAGGAAAAATAAATAGGTACCAGTTTTATCTTACCTCCTTTACAGTGGGTTACTGGGCTGATGAGGGAATGTAACTGATACAGCTGCATTGTGATATCTATTGAATGCAATATAAGTGGAAGAAAATATAAAACTATTTCATTTTGCCCGCATCTTAACATGAAGATGAAGATCTATTTGGATCTGGCATGGAAGTCCAAGGGAGGGGTTGGACCTCTGAAAGAAGAAAAGGTGTGAAATAGGATATGTTGAACAGACAGTGGCTGAAATCCAGCAGTAAGCTGCAACTAGAGTAGGCCCCCTGCAGAAGTAGAAGTTGCAGAGATGTACTCACTAAATCCCCGCTGATTCAATGGGCTTACTCCAGTTGCGTCCTACTATCGGATTTCAGCTAGTGTGTAATATGGAACCAAAGAAATACAGACTAACAGTACTTTATAGCTTTTCATAAACTACAGCCCACTTCACCAGGCCACTTGGTCAAACCTCATCCAAAAATTGAGGTATAAATCTGTGGTCACCAAGATGAAAGTGGAGAGATTATAGGCATTGAGGTCAGAGGGAAATTAAATGCATGTAAATTACATACAGTGACAACTGCCTTGTTTACACTGGCCATTCACAGAACCATTGTGGTTAATGACACATACCACTAGATAACCCAATTAACACATGGTGTGTGATAAGAAACCTTTATTCCAATTCTAGACACTGTGGATACACTTGAACTTCTTTGTTGAATGGAAAGTTAACTCAGCATTTGCTTGATCTAATCTCTGATGCATTTTTAGTTAGCAATGATGACTGAACAGTCAGTGGCAAAAGACCCCTGGGAGACTGCAGTATCCTGCCACTGGCGTGCATGAGTGAGTTAAGGCAGTGGTCCCCAACCTTGGGCCTCCAGATGTTCTTGGACTTCAACTCCCAGAAATCCTGGCCAGTAGAGGTGGTGGTGAAGGCTTCTGGGAGTGGCAGTCCAAGAACATCTGGAGGCCCAAGGTTGGAGACCACTGAGTTAAGGGACAGTTTTGTAAAGAAGGTGGAAAAGTAAACAGCTAGAGTATTGAACTGTCCTGGATTGATACTACTCAGCAGGAATCATGGCTAACTGATTGATGCTGTAACCTTTCAGAAGAAACATTCAAATAGATACAATGATTTTGTTCTCTCCCAATACTTATGAGTTGGTTAGAGAGATCAAAGAAAGGGCAGCTATGGGATGAAGGAATTCTGCAGGAGAAGAACAGAAGCTCTGACCCTCTTTCTCAGTAAGAAGGCTGTCAAGGGAACTCTGGCTAGGGAGTGGGGTAGAACCCACTTTTTCTCCTGTATTACCTTCCGCTGGTCTTACAGCAATCTTCATCGGCCTCAACTCAGAAGAATCTTTTTGTGTGGCATTTCAGTGAGGTTTAGCAGTTCAATAAGAACCCATCTGCAGTTTTAACAGTCAATACAAGAAATCTTTATTAAAAATGCAGACAATCTTTATGTGCTACAATATATCAAGTTGAGAAAGATCTCACGGATTTCAGACTAGTGCTGCAACCCACGATCCCTTTTGATGGATTACCACTGGCTTTTATCAGAAATATGTATAGAATATATTGAATATATATTGAATATAGTACAATTAGTTGTGATACGTTCTTGTAAAGACACTGGGTATGTCTGTAGGTGGTGTTTTAGTGACGTAGCCAGTTGGAACATGATGTTCAGGACTGGGAGAACATGCTCCTGCGATCTTTCCTCTCCCCCCAATTGTCCTCTGAATTTTTAAACTTAATTATATATGTGAGATTAGTGTTAGATCACCTCATCACCAGGTCCTTGTGATTATTATTTCCTGTATTTATGCCCCATAAAGAGGCAGGACCAGAAGAAGTAAGAAAAGGAGGTGATTGTGGGCTGCAATGTGAATTGCATCGCATGTAGTATGATCGGTGAACTCCCTAATCAATCTGCAGCTCCTGTGTCAGCACTTACGGCCATTTCAAATGCAATATAGGCTTCAAATCAATTTGCAGCAGAGCTGAATTGCTCCCGTTCAGCTTTCCAGTGTAGTGGTACCCTCAGTCATTTAAAATTTTGCTGGCCACATAATACTCACTGGCTCTAAAAAAGTTATTTCCCTTCATTATCTTCAAATCAACAACTGTGGTAGTTTTTTTCATGTAGAGATGAGTGAAGTTTGGTGTGAGGATCATGCCACACTGAGCCTTATCCGGAGTTGTCAGCCGTCATTGACCAAGGTAGGCCTGTGAGAATGGGCCATCAAAGTACATAAGGATTTCTGACGTATTTCACATTCATGGATAATACATCTTCTGGTATAATCTCTCTTCCCTTTTCTGTTTTATCTAGCTTCATTTGTGGCGTAAATCCTTGGTATCATGCATGGGTATCAGTGCCTACAGCTGAGGCTTCATCAAGTCTGATTTTGAAGGACGAGCTTGCAGCCATTCAGATGTTCTTATCATTGTCTCACAACATTACTTCTGTATCTTCCTTTCCTTTTTATACCCCGGCCTTATCCTTCCACAGGGAGAAGACAGTCCTAGCCTGAAGTCAGCTGAGCCTAAAGCTTCAGCTTTGAAGAATTGCTGTGCAGGGAAGCTGAACTTCTGGTCTGGGGTACACTTCAGCAGTCATTGCCAGAACGTACTGACAGCTCCTTGCAGGGAATGGAGAAAGTTGGAGTTAATTGAGCATTTCGAGGGAGACTGAAAGCAAACAAGACAGCCATATTTCTCCTTTTCTTAACATTTTAAAGTGGGACTCAAGGTGAATATCAGTTAATGTGTGAGAAACTACACTTTTACAGCAATATGGCAGATTTACGTGTGAGATCCAGTTTTTAGTCCTGATTGGAACAGATCCATTCCTTACACTTATGTAAATCCCAGGAATTCAGAGAGTTTACTCTAGTTGGAACTAGCAGTTGGGTTTAGCAAACCCTGGATGGTTTGGTTTGAGTTTTCCTTATGAGTTCTGACTATTATCAGTTGTTAATTGCTAGAGGGATTTTTGCACAAATAAATTTCTTATGTTGGAATATTCACACCAAGGAAAAAAAATAACTATCTTTGTTTTACTTGGCCTCCTCTCTGTAGATTATATTTAAATTATTCTGTATAGCCATGCAATCTTACCCAGCAAAAGAGAACTACAGTGACGTGGATGAATTTCAACGTCACTGTGTTTATTTGTGCTTAATAATAATAACTGCACACTGTCAAGTCACTTCTGACTTAAGGCGACACGTTCAAGGTTTTCTGGGTGGAGAATACATATAAGTAGTTTACCCTTCCATTCTTCTGGGGGCATCCTGGGTCTGTGCAACTTGTCCATGACTACACCGGCTGTCTATGACTACACTGGCTGGCTCTTCTTCCAAGAGGGACAGTGGCAAATCAAACTCCCAATCTCTGACTCTGCAGCCAGATATCTAAACCAGATACCTATCCAGCCAGCTTTTATATGCTTACATAGGTCTTTTTATGATGAGATGGTTGGACAAGATGGTTGGACGGTATCATCAAAGCTACGAACATGAATTTGACCAAAGTTCAGGAGGTGGTGGAAGACAGGAGGGCCTGGCGTGCTCTGGTCCATTGGGTCATGAAGAGTCGGAGATGACTTAACAACTAAACAACAAATTGTGCATTTACAAAAGGATTGATGTTATAAGTAAAGCTGTGTCACAATTTCTGAAAGTACAAAATACTGAGAGAAAATGATTCAATTTTTCTTTCTCTCACCTTGTGTACCCTGAGGTGGGAAAAAGAAAGCTGCTCTACAGAATCCTTTCCAAATATTCAAATTCTGAAGACAGTGAAACCAACATATTTTCAAATCCTTGATGGTGAGTAGCACCCCTGAATTTAACTGCCTTGCAGTGGAAATTTCAGACATTTGTGCTTGAGTAATCAGATGTTCAAATAAAGCTAATGTTTACTTTCTGATAAACAACTACAAAAGAAAGCATGCTAATCTACAAGATATTAAGGTCAAGAAAACATGTCCTAAGACAATCAGATGTATTTCAACACTCTAGGATTCTCTGCTTCTAACAACATGCTATCTGTATAGTCTCATTTGAGACTTGCATATCAGGGCTTTTAGGTTATTTTGTTGTTCTTGAATCCAGTGAAAAGGTCTCTGTGTGTATCTAAAAACAAATTAGTAAACACTGACCGGTTTGAAGGCCCATAGAGAATAATTACAGACACTTCCCTCTAATCACATTTAAAAAGCTGTTTTCATTTGCTGAACAGCATGGTATTCATTTATATTAGCTCAGGTGGCTTCAGCAGACGATGTACATGTAGCTATTTCTAAATTAAAATTGACTGTGGGGGGAAAGAAGTGAAACAATGTTCTCTGCTGACAGGCCATCAAACTGCATGTGTAAAATATGGCTTTGAACAAATGCCACCAACTGGTGAGAGTTATCCTCTGGTTTCCATTCTTAATTAAATATTTCCCCCCTTAAAAGAAACTCTCTTAAGTGTTAGTATTTGCTGCCCTGATGATAATAGCAGAAGGCAGAAAGATGAAAAAAGGTGGAGTGTTAAAAGCTTTAAATACTCATTATTTGAACATTGCTGGAGTACATGCACTGCTATTACTGTTGTATAGTATGATGTTGGATGAATTCAGGAAAAGGGCACAATACTTGATATTATGGTTGAAGAATATAGGCAGCACACTCATTTATTACCAGGTGTCAACCTGAATTAATGTTTTCAGCCAAGAAAAATGTGTTCTTCTCTGCAGTGTACAAGTGGTAAGCATTATGTAGCTTTTTCTAGAGGGTAAGGAAGAGAAGGAGGCAGACAAACAGTAGGTAGAGAGTTGTGTTGGTCTACAGCACAATTTTAAAATGTATTAAGTGGTAAGCATTGCATAGTCTTCCTAGAGACAGATAGGACAAAACGTCTATCAGGAGTCAACTCCAGAAAGGCACTTCTTATCTTCTATTTGTCTAAAGGGAACTAAAATGAACACAGTAAGGAAGGGAACTGTATGAATAAAACGAGGCCAGCAATAAAATGTTGCAATCTTAGTGGCTCTATGTTTTGATGTATATGTGTGAATTCCTGAATTTTGTTTTGTTTTCCCAGAGTCTTCGTTGCTGTGTTTCAGTTGTCATTCTAAGCCTTTAGACATAATAATTTTATATGGCTAGCCCATAAAATTGTCTCATATTTTGAGATCCTGCTGATAGTATGGAAATATCATGGTAATAAAATGCTGAAATGTTAGTTTCTTGATTAAATAATGACTTGGGCTGCTTGCATATTTGTTTCAATGCATTTGATAAAAACAAACAATCCAATCCAGATTTGCTCATAATCTATTCAGACACATGCAGATACCACAGATGGCTTGTAACCAGGGCAGTGGATGCCCTCCAAATTTTAAGGTGAAGGAACCCCCATTTTCACCCATGAACTGCCACTTGCAGATACTTATAAACAATGAAAAAGAAGAACATGGTATTTAATTAATAGGAGGCAGCATGCAGTGCCAATAAAGAAGATGACGTTTGTGCAAATCCAGTACAAATAATACATTGTATACATACAAATCAAGACTTGGCATGATCTAGCTGCACTTACAGTGCCATATTGTGCCTGGCTACTCAGCAGTAAATTTCACTGATTTCAATCAGAGTTATACCTGCAACTGTACACAAGACTATAATGAAACACTATTTTGTTGCTTTGCCTATACACATTAGCCTTATTTGGATATTCTTCTTTTGAATCTAATCAACACACTAGGGGTGTGAAGGTGACAATCATATGAGCTCTGCTGCCTTTGTGGTAGTAATTGGTGCCCTCTATATTTTATAGTAAAACTTTTGCATAGGGGAGCATTGGTATCCCTTGAAGATCAGACTTTTAAATTATGTAGAGGGCTTTGAATTGTGGTGCTGGAGGAGGCTCTTGAGAGTCCCCTGGACTGCAAAGAGAACAAACCTATTCATTTTGAAGGACATCAATCCTGAGTGCTCATTGGATGGACAGATCCTGAAGCTGAGGCTCCAGTACTTTGGCCATCTCATGAGAAGAAAAGATTCCCTGGAAAAGACCCTGATGTTGGGAAAGTGTGAAGGCAAGAGGAGAAGGGGACAGCAGAGGACAAGATGGCTGGACAGTGTCATTGAAGCTACCAACATGAATTAGACCAAACTTTGGAGGCATTGGAAGACAGGAGGGCCTGGCGTGCTCTGGTCCATAGAGTCACAAAGAGTCGGACACGACTTAGCAACTAAACAACAACAACATAGGGCTTACTTGGATATAATAACCACATTTAATGAATTGTTTAATTAGGCAAACTGGTATGATTAATCAACTAAGATTTATTTAATTTTGTGACAGTCCTGAGTCTTTCCTATTGCAATATGCTTTAATAATCACTCTAGCCAATGAGCAGAAAATAAAACGAATGAATGCCTTCCTATTAGCATAGCATTTGAAACTGTTGGTGGCTGTGCCTAATTTAAGCTTTCCAGCCCTTTCCCGCCCAGTGACATCTCTTTGTCATGATGAAGTTATTTTGCAGCACTTCTGTTCAATAATGTAACGAGACAGACATCTGTCACTGGTCCTAAAGAGATCAGCTCCTCACTGTGCCTCTTGGGGAAGTAGCGGGCTGAGATTACTTCAGAGCTTGTATGACCACCTGTGTGGCCTTGAGCAAGGTATACAGTCCCAAACAGAAAGACTGATAAACCATTTCTGAGTACCTCATACTAAGAAAACTTTGGGAGGGTTGGGAATAAGTCAGAACTGACTTGACAGCAAATAATTCTTATTTATTAGATGCTGCCATTGGCAGAGGGACTCACAGGGCAAATGCTTGTATATCGTGACTTTTAACATTTTTGTCATCATTGCCATTTGTTATTGTTATAAAAGTAACTTAAATGTTCTTTTCCTCTCTGGCAAGGGCTAACTGAATGCCTGAAAAAGAATAAAAATGGGAAAGAACCGAACCGCACATGGAGCGAATTTGCAAATAGGATAGTGAGGTTTATTGAAAGGAGATTTCAATTAATTAATTAATTAATTAATTAATTTGTGTGCCACCCATTTATTTATTTATTTATTTATTTATTTATTTATTTATTTATTTATTTATTTATTTATTTATTTATTTATTTATTTCATTTCATTTTTACCCCGCCCCTCTAGACCATGTCTACTCGGGGCGGCTTACAAAATAAAATGGATCAGTATAAAAAATATATATAATCTAGACACAAGTCTACTCTTGAGATAGAAAAAGTCTTGGAAGACTGGGAATCGGGGGTCTCATGAGCAAATACAACTTAATAGGATCCTCCCCAAAACAAAGCTAGTCATGTGATGCTGGTGACAGCAGAATGACAAATCCCAATTTTCTGTAAGCAGTCCTGACCTAGAGTTATATATGTTTTCTGATGTTGTTACTGTTGTTACTTTGAGGCACCAGGAGTATAACTTTGGCTTTGCCTCAGACAGTGGTATCTTGTAATGGAGACAAAGGCAAATTGTATGGTCACCTGATCTTTTCAGGTGACATAGGTCTTGACTGGGAAGTGTTTGTTACTTTCCCTTTGCTGGCTTCTAGGCATCGGCTTTAGGTTGGGACTTTCTTGTGCCCGTGTACACTTGCTAACACTGTAATCTTCTATCTCTTTTGTGTAGGTGAAAGAGATATTTTCCACAGCTGTGATGTTCAATGTTTTGGGAGCCATTTCTTTCAGAGACTGGTGATTCTGAGTTCAAATAAGGCTTACTTTTAAGGAGGAATACATTATTGGAAAGAAAGAGATCAGTATGTTTTCTAATTTCTGTAAATTGTTGACATCAAGAATCTACTCAGAGCTTGTAGCTACAATCCAGAAGATGGCAGACTTACAGAATATGTGAGCCTTATGTACGTTTTAAGGCTGAAGATCCAAAACATATGCCGCAGCAGGCAAACTATATGTGTTTCTCAATAAACATTTTAAAGGATTGTGCTGCCCAAATAAGATCAAAGCAGCCTGAATTTTCTTTGCGGTTTACAATGCTACACTATCCTAAGGCAATGAGAGAACAATATGGAGTTCAAGTGATTTTAAGCATGCACTTGTCTGTGTATGTATTTTAGTTTTCCTTCACATGGAGAAGAGAGAACAAAATGGTTGTTACAGTCCATGTTATTGTTCAACCTCATTCCCAGTTTCCTTTTCCAATCTTTAAGAGGAACACAAATCATGATGGAATCATAAGTTTCCATTCCATGCAGTGATGGCTGTTCCCACACATTCTAAAACCATATTCAGGCATACGCCACATTAGGATTAACTTGAATGTGTGATTAGAGGTAACAAGCTAGCCCCATCCATCTTGTCAATGCTCATTTCACATGCTAAGAGAAAAGTCTGGAAAGGAAAGTCTCTACTACCTATGGAAGTCCTCTGTGCAATACAAAGCCTTGCAAAATTGAGGTTTCCATTCACCTGGAGAGGCTGCATCACCTGATTGAAGTTCTACTGACTAACACCAAGAACAACTGTTTCTTTAAGCACTTGAAGACGCCTTACCCAATTCACATCTTGTGATCAGAGTAGGGGGAGGAGCCCACTGAATTTCCACATACACGCCCAGTCTATGGGCTGACCCAGTTTACAGTGAAAACATGTTTGATTGCATCTACTGCCTTTGGGAAATCGTGTGTCCAGAACATATGGGATGACTTCTGTTTAATCTGTGAATAAGAACGCAGAAAGAGAGAACAAGAGAGAGGCCACCTGGTTGTCTGTTTTGGCCCTTAGATGCACTTCTGTTCATCAGTGTCCTCACTAATAAAAAAACCAAAATTGACATTTCTGAGATTGTTTCTACCAGTGAATGTGTTAAGTACAAAAGCAGAAAAGATTTTAGTGTCACAGTTCATTTTTATACCAAGGAAAGAAGGCAAAGGCATCCGATGCAGGAGTGAAAAGGACCTCACACTGCACAGAAAGTGGTGGAGGGTTTCACTGTCAGGATATATGAGCGGTGGGAAAGAGATGGGAAATGCCTGCTGATACTATTCCATGCTGGAAGGCAGCTAATGGAACCCATGGACATTAAGCCAGTGCTATGCTAGTGCATGGCTCATAACGGTCCATCATTCTCTGTGCATGTACAGGCTGCTGATGTCAGCAGGGTCTACTCTGCAGCCAGTACCTGTGCATTTTCAAGGGCCTAGTTGTAGAACCCTGCTTGCACATGCATCTCCCGAAACGGAAATATATTTCTTCTTTCCCTGTCACAAAGTAACAGTTGGCAATTACACCTATAAATGTGTGAAGACATTGATCCTTATGAATTCCTATCACAAATTACTCATCCACACTTCTCACCCGTACAACCATGTGCACCATAGTTTAGCCATTCATTAGATTTTGCTCTGCCGGGTAGGTGGGGCTCGTCAGCCCTGGAAGGCAGCCCATCTAGGAGAAGGAAAACTCCAAATTTAAACCTCCACTGCCTTGTGGCTATATCCACTTATGGAAAGGGCTTCAGGAGATAACATCGAGGCAAAATCCGGAGCCGGAGTCCCGGAGGCATTTTCTTTCATTCTGCCAACTCCTGCGACGTTGCTGGAACCAGTTGTATTGGCTCTTGCCTTTCCACTGGACCATTTCAGTGACGTGGAGAAGGGGGATTTGCTGCTTGGGTAACAGCCTATCCTCCATATTATTTTACCCAGGCTTCGTGCTCTGGAGAGGACACTCCAGCTTCGCATACAGCGTCGAAACAACACAGGAAGTAGCAGTTACCGGTTATAAGTCTCTGCTCAATTGGCGTAGAGCAGGGTGCCAGGGGCTACTTCTGATGGTGGGAGAGGTCATTGCACCTCACTAGGTAGATACCGCCCGCCTTAAGCTGGGCAGCCCCCAGCCAGTAAGGTGCTATCTCGCCACGGTCTGTTAACCTCACGGGGTGCGTGGGGTTTAGGGTGAAACCCGACAAGCAGATCGACAACCGTGTACCATGCAACAATCATAAGAAAACTTCTGCCCTAAAGCTGGGCACCTGGAATGTATGGACAATGACCCCTGGCTTTCCTGACTACGGCTTTCCTAACGACCTGCAAGAAATAGACGATGTGCGCAAGACAGCTGTCATTGACATGGAACTCAGTAGACTACAGATGGACATTGTTGCCCTGCAAGAGACAAGACTGCCAGACTCGGGATCTGTTAAAGAAAAAACTTCTCATTCTTCTGGCAGGGAAAACCATCGAATGAGACCAGGGAGTATGGTGTTGGCTTTGCAGTCAGAAACACCCTTCTGAGATGCATTGTTCCACCCACTGTGGGGAGTGAAAGAATCCTGTCTCTGCAGCTCCACTCATCAGCAGGACCAGTAACCCTCATTAGTGCATATGCACCAACACTGTCATCCACTACAGAAGTGAAAGACAAATTCTACGACGATCTGGCAGCTACTATCAAAAAAGTCCCTGAAAGAGAGGCACTGTTCATTCTTGGAGACTTTAATGCTAGAGTTGGTGCTGATCACAATTCTTGGCCCACTTGTCTAGGCCGTTTTGGCATTGGAAAGATGAACGAAAATGGCCAACGCTTACTGGAGTTTTGCTGCTATTATGGTCTCTGTGTCAGCAACACATTCTTTAATACAAAGCCTCAACACAAAGTTTCCTGGAGACATCCAAGATCAAAGCATTGGCATCAGCCTGATTTGATCTTCACTAGATGTTCTAGCCTTCCTAGTGTTATGATCACACACAGTTATCAGGGTGCTGATTGCGATACTGATCACTCCCTGGTGTGTAGTAGAGTAAAACTGCGAACAAAGAAATTGTATCACACGAAAAAGGAAGGAAGACCATGTATTGACATCAACAAGACTCGCGATCAAAGAAAAGTGAAGGAATTTGCCCAAGCACTCGAGGAAAACCTTCCAGGTCCAGCTAATGTAAATGCACCTGAACGATGGGAACACTTCAAGAACACTGTCTACAACACCGCCTTGTCCACCCTTGGCAAGAAGACCAGAAAGATGGCTGACTGGTTCGAAGCCCATTCGGAGGAGTTAATGCCAGCCATTGAGGATAAGAGAAGAGCTCTAACAGCATACAAAACCTGTCCTAGCGAGTACAACCTGCAAGCTCTTTGAGCGGCTCGTAGCCAAGTCCAACAGATTGCCAGGAGATGCTCCAATGACTATTGGCTTCAGCTCTGCTCTCAGATACAGATAGCAGCGGACACAGGTAACATCAAAGGAATGTATGGTGGTATCAAGCAGGCCTTAGGTCCATTACAGAAGAAATCTGCTCCCTTGAAGTCTGCTACAGGTGTGATCATCCAGGACCGAGCACAGCAGATGGAACGCTGGGTGCAGCACTACTCCGAGCTATATTCCAGAAAGAATGTAGTAACTGAAGAAGCATTAAATAACATTGAGTGCCTGCCTGTCTTGGAAGAGCTGGACAGCGAACCAACCCTAGCAGAAATAAATGCGGCCTTGGATTCCCTCACCTCCGGCAAGGCACCTGGAAGGGACAACATCCCTGTTGAAGTGCTGAAATGCGGTAAGGAGATCACCATCACTGAACTGTATGAAATCTTTTGTCTCTGCTGGAGGGAAGGTGGAGTACCACAGGACATGAAGGATGCAAACCTCATCACATTGTACAAGAACAAAGGTGACAGGGGCGACTGCAATAACTACCGTGGTATCTCTCTTCTTAGCGTTGTAGGGAAGCTGCTTGCCCGTGTTGTGCTGAAGAGGCTCCAGGTGCTTGCAGACAGAGTCTATCCAGAATCACAGTGTGGATTTCGAGCTAATAGATCCACCACTGACATGGTATTCTCCCTCCGACAGCTACAGGAGAAATGCAGGGAACAACAACAGCCACTCTTAGTGGCCTTCATAGACCTTACAAAAGCATTTGACTTGGTTAGCAGGGATGGCCTTTCCAAAATACTTCCCAAGATTGGATGTCCACCTCGTCTCCTTAACATCATCAGGTCCTTCCACGATGGAATGAAAGGCACTGTAGTTTTTGACGGCTCAACATCAGATCCCTTTGACATCCGAAGCGGAGTGAAACAGGGCTGTGTCCTCGCACCAACACTTTTTGGGATCTTCTTTGCTGTCATGCTGAAGCATGCCTTTGGAACTGCAACAGAAGGTGTCTATCTCCGGACTAGATCAGATGGAAAGCTCTTTAATCTCTCTAGATTGAGAGCGAAGACCAAAGTCCAACTGAAATGCATGTGGGACTTCCTCTTTGCAGACGATGCAGCCATTGTTGCCCACTCTGCTGAAGACCTCCAACAACTCATGAATCGTTTCAGCAAGGCCTGCCAAGACTTTGGACTAACAATCAGCCTGAAGAAAACACAAGTCATGGGCCAGGGTGTGGACTCACCTCCTTCTATTACCATCTCCACACAAGAATTGGAGGTTGTTCATGACTTTGTGTACCTTGGCTCAACCATTTCTGACACCCTCTCTCTAGACGTCGAGCTGGATAAACGCATTGGGAAAGCAGCTACCATGTTCTCTAGACTCACAAAGAGAGTATGGCTCAATAAGAAACTGACAACACATACCAAGATCCAGGTCTATAGAGCCTGTGTCCTGAGCACACTCCTGTACTGTAGTGAGTCCTGGACACTTTGTGCCCGGCAGGAGAGGAAGCTGAACACCTTCCATATGCGTTGCCTCCGACGGATTTTTGGTATCACCTGGCAGGACAGAGTTCCAAATAGAGTAGTCCTAGAACGAGCTGGAATTTTCAGCATGCATACATTACTGAAACAGCGACGTCCACACTGGCTTGGGCACATTGTGAGAATGGCTGATGGTCGGATTCCAAAGGATGTCCTATATGGAGAATTAGTGCAGGGAAATCGCCCCAGAGGGAGACCACAGCTGCGATACAAGGATATCTGCAAGCGGGATCTGAAGGCCTTAGGAATAGACCTCAACAGATGGGAAACTCTGACATCTGATCGTTCAGCCTGGAGGCAGGCGGTACATCACGGCCTCTCCCAATTTGAAGAGACCCTTGTCCAGCAGGCCGAGGCAAAGAGGAAGTCACAAAGGAAGCAAAACCAGGGAGCTGGACAGGGGACAGATTGGATTTGTCTTCAGTGTGGAAGAGATTGTAACTCTCGAATTGGCCTCCTCAGCCACACTAGACGCTGTTCCAAGTCCTCCATACAGAGCACGCTACCATAGTCTTTCGAGACTGAAGGATGCCTACAACTACAGATTTTGCTCTTCTCTCAGTGTTTGCAACCCAGTCTTTGACAATACCATAGACATTAAAAAATACATGTAGATAAGCATTTGAACTGAGTACACATTAAATAGGGTTATTTTGATATTTTAAACAAATGGCTGTTAATGGGGAAAGGGAATAGAATTACAGTGTATACTTATTATTTGCCTATTGGGAATTTGTTTCCTCACTGTGCCTCCCTGACAGGGGCTGGACCCTATGATTCATAGGGTCCTTTCCAGCTCTGCAATTCTGAGATTATTATTATTACTCCAGATAACATAATTGTGTCTTAGAGATTACTTTTATTCAGTTCTTTCAAAGAGAAACCAAAATTTTCCTTCCACATTGGTTCTCTCTGAAAGAGCTCAACCAATGTCATCCCTGAGACAGTTAAAATATTCAGTCAAAGCCCCATGAGCAATAATGTGTCTTTATCTTTGTATTCTTCTCCCCTTTCACTCATTTTACTCCTAAAGGAGTTTACTCAGGAATCCTATTGAGTTCAATGGAATGTATGCTCCTAAGTGAGGAAGCATAGGACTGTAAACTCAAGTGGCGAGATTTTTTCTTCTTCTTTTCAGTGTTGCAGACATACTTTTTTCATTTCCAACATTTATAAAGTTGAATACATCTGGGAGCAAAGTATGAGGTTGAAATTTTTATAGTGCACAGATTTATGAATAAACTTCTGTATTTTATTATCTTGCCTTATTTGAATTGCTGAGGGGAACCAGGAGAACAAAATTATCTTTGCATTTAATGGTGGGTGGTAGTTTAGAAGATATGAAAGAGTGAAGATCCAGTTAACAATTTTTTGGAGTGTGTGCACAACAATAAGGAACAATCTACTTATTACACACTCATGTTTAAAGTCAATTGGTTGGAATAAACTGGTTGTAAGTGGCCATAAAATGCACCCTTCAAGTCAATAAAGATATTTCACATAAAAAGGCTGTAGATTAACCACCCGACTGAAATGTTAATGCTGATTATTAGTTGTCTAGAGCAGTGCCCCCCGACCTTGGACCTCCAGATGTTCTTGGACTTCAACTCCCAGAAATCCTGGTCAGCAGAGGAGGTTGTGAAGGCTTCTGGGAGGTGTAGTCCAAGAACATCTGGAGGCCCAAGGTTGGGGACCACTGGTCTAGAGGGCACTGGAACTGGGATTACAGCATTTATATATGTCATTCTCATACCACGGCATGTGTTACATATGGTTCATTATACTGAAGAGTAAACGCTCATCAGCATAATTTAGAATTAGTTCAATGGTTACAAGTTTATCAGACAATTTCTTGAGACAAATACCATAACCATATAATTAATCATATAGTTTCATTATATAGTCATGCATGCCATATCCTACCCCCTGCCCTGTTTATACAACACACAAGAGATGTGTCTACACTATACAGTTGTATCACAGTTATATCAATTTGATATCACCTTAACCTCTTGTCTCCATTCTATTGGAGGCAGGTGGTTACGTAGCTAGCCTGCTGCAGTTTGAAGAAGTGTACTATAATTTTCTACCACAGCATTCTAAATATGTCATCAATGAGAAGTCCCAGGATTCTGTAGGATGGAGCCATAACAAAGTGATAACAAAATTGGTACAGATGAATAGCCCCTGTACATAAACAATTAGTAGGTAAGAACTGCAAGCATATATTTGAATTAATGTATCTATATGGAAAACAATTAATTCAGACACATGCTTACACTTTTTTGCTTAATAGGCATGTGCCCTGTCTTCAGGCAAATGTGCAAAACCTGACCAAATCAAGGGTATTATTTTTGATTTGGGGTCACCCATAAGCTGCTGTTTACCCCCCAGGGTGGAGCAATACAACAGATACTTTGTATTCCAATTAGCTTTTGTAGAGTTCAAAAGATGGTCAACAATTTGAACTGAGTAAAGGGGAAAACAAAAGCAATACAATAGATCTAGCTGCTATTGCCAAAAGAAAAGATGAGTGACAGCTGAAACCCCCAATGAAGCTCAAAATCTTCCCACAATCTCCAACCACTGAGCTGCTATGAAGGGTTCAGACTGTGGTCACTGTACAATATATATATATTTGTGCAGTTGCTCTGGCAACTATATCCTGGAGCTATAGGATAGAAAAGCAAGACTTGCATGACTACTTGGAGAAAATCAGTGAGGGAGACCTTTATCTTGGTTCCGTGACCCTCACAGGTGTGTTTGGTGATGATAAGAAAGATTTCCTCCTCTGACACTACTCTCAAGCTGTAGGACTCTTTCCCACAAGAGGCCAGGCTGGGCCCTCTCTTTGCTTTTTTTCAAACAGCAGGCAAATACCTTCCTCTTCAGGCAGGATTTCTCTTAGTGGCTGGCAGTCAAAAAATGAGTTCTTAAAGTACATTATGTTTCTGTTGTTTTTAATGTGTTTTAATACTGTTTTTGTTTGCTAGTTTTTAATACAGTGGGGTCTTGACTTAAGAACGGCTCGAGTTAAAAACATTTTGACTTAAGAACCACTCTCATAGGAAAATATTGACTTGACTTACATACTTAGATTTGAGTTAAGAACTGAAAAAAAAACCACGTGGGAGGCAGGGAAAGTGCAAAATGTGAACTTTCAGTTAACTGTTGGCCAGTGAAAAGGGTGCCTGTCTGCTTCCTCACTCCTCCCAGCGTTTAGAGAGTGGATTGGGAGACAGTCTTCGGACTGCCTGGTACTGTCCTGCCTGGACTGTATTTTCCCTGCCTTCCCTGAACCTTTCTTGACCTAAGAAAAAAAGAAACAAAATATCCCCCTCTAGTGGTCGAAGGCAGAGTAGCAGCTTCCCATTAGTTTCTATGGACGGAAAAGAGCAGATACGGATCAAATGGTTTTCAATGCATTCCTATGGGAAATGCAGATTTGACCTGAGAACTTTTTGACTTGAGAACCGCCTTCCAATACGGATTAAGTTCTCAAGTCAAGACCCCACTGTACTGTAGTTGTTTAATTTTTTACATATTGAATATTTTTTTGTTCTCAGCTTTTATTATTGCTTATTTTTTCAATACTGGAAGCTGCCTTGGGTCCTTTTCAGGAGAAAAGAGGGGTTTGAATATTTAAAATAAATTTTATATATTATTTATTTTCTGGAGGAAAAGTCCATCGTAGGTTACAAGCCATGATGGGGATGTATAATCTCCAGATTTAGAAGGAAGGTACCTCCAAGTGCCAGATGCAGGGGAGGGTTATCAGGAGACAGGGATCTAGTTTTCTCATGTGCTCCCAATCTGGTGGGGCCATTTGTGAGATACAGGAAGTTGGACTAGATGGGCCCTTGGCCTGTTCCAGCAGGAATTGTCTTATGTTCTTATATTAGTATCTAAAAAAATATTAGTTTAGGAATCATTAAGACCTGAGAGACTATGGTAAAATAAATATAAATAATATATAAAAATAAATCTCCTTTTTGTGTTCTGGAAAACTTTTATTTTTCTTTGTTATCTCTCTTAACTTAGGCTGTGGTCACGCTGGCAATAAGAACTGCTTCACATGGCAATCAGTTAAAAAAAAATCATGTATCTACACAAAAATTGAGAAAAAGCTCCTTAGGCTGATTCCAGCAACCTCTCCCCTCCCATAACCAACTCAGAACTGCTGTCTACAGAAACAGAGTTTTACTTGGTAGTTGTCATGTGAGTGGATTAATCCATGTCATTAAGCTGCAACATATGGGTATATTATAGGCTTACAATATGCATATCTGGAAAGGCTGGGAAAGATTAGAACCCAAAGGAACGTTGTTGGTGATATCAGCAGTGATGCAACTGATAATTCACAGGAATCATGATTTTGTTTGGCTGTGCTGGCTATCTAGAAATTCATTTAATCTATTAGTTACATTTAAATTCCACCCATCTATGTATTCGTGAAGGCTTTCACGGCCGGGATCTAATGGTTGTTGTGGGTTTTTCGGGGTCTTTGGCCGTGTTCTGAAGGTTGTTCTTCCTAACGTTTCATCAGTCTCTGTGGCCGGCATCTTCAGAGGACAGCACTCTGTGCTCTGGTGTAGTTGGCTTGGGAGTGCAGTATTTATGGCTGTGCGATAGGCGTTTGTCTTTTTCTGTAGATGAGTGCTTAGTGTGTCTTGTTGTGGGTGTATTGTTGTGCTAAGGAGAAGAGATTATCTGTCACTGTGGTTGATGGGTGTCATTAGCTGGTCTTTTGTGTGTGTAGTGATCCCCTGTCCTTGTGGATGGGTAGAGTTCGTTGACCTTTTGCACGCAATATTTTTGAGAGCTGGGAGCCAAGTTTTTTTGAGCTTCACACTTTCCTCTTTTTTGTTGAAGTTCTGCTGGTGCTTGTGGATTTCAGCGGCTTCCCTGTGCAGTCTGATGTAATGATTGCTGGTGTTATCCAGTATTTCAGTATTTTGAAATAGAATTTCATGTCCAGTTTGTTTTGTTTTAGGGCATGTTCAGTCTGCAGTGTCTCTCATGTTCTTTGATTCTGGTGTGGATGCTTCATTTTGTGGTTCCAATATATACCTGGCCACAACTGCAAGGTATCCGGTATACTCCTGCAGTGGTAAGGAGGTCCTTTCTGTCCCTTGCTGACCGTAACATTTGTTGTATTTTTGTGGTGGGCTTGAATACTGTTTGTAGGTTGTGTTTTTTTAAAAGTTTCCCCATGTGGTCCGTGACCCCTTTGATGTATGGCAGAAATACTTTATTTGTGGGTGGCTGTTTTTCTTCCTCAGTTTAGTGTTGTTTTCTTGGTTTGATGGCTCTTGTGATTTCATTTTTGGAATAGCCATTTGCCTGTAGGGCCCAATTCAGATGGTTGAGTTCAGTACTGAGAAACTGAGCTTCACAGTTCCGATTTGCACGGTCTACCAGTGTTTTGATTATGCCTCTTTTTTGCTGTGGGAGTCATGGCAATTTTGCAATTTGGAGTCACGGTGAAGAAAAATTGGAAGAATTTCTCAACCATCTCAACAGCATCCACCCAAATATACAATTCACCATGGAAAAAGAAATAGAGGGCCAACTCCCGTTCTTAGATGTCATGGTCCTACACAAAACTGACCTCCGACTGGGACACAAGGTCTACAGAAAACCCACCCACACAGACCAGTACCTACACAAAAACTCCAACTACCACCCACAGCAAAAAAGAGGCATAATCAAAACACTGGTTGACCGTGCAAATCGGAACTGTGAAGCTCAGTTTCTCAGCTTACACCTTTTCTGGTGAACCCTCTGTCTCTCTCTCTCTCTCACACACACACACACACACACACAGAGAGAGAGAGAGAGAGAGAGAGAGAGAGAGAGAGATCCAAACAAACTCCACAAGATTCCTGCCACACTTCTTGTTGGGCTGGAGAGGGAGATGAGGGGGAATTTAGCACAGAGGAACCTTGCTCAAGGTGTAGAGTGATTTTTCTACCCTTCAGTTTTTCTCCAGAACGAGAAGCTGTGAGAAGCCGATCCCTAGTAGGAAGCCTAACAGTGCCAGAAATACCGTATGTTTATCAGGATGCATTGTGTGACATACTGTCAAGGTGATTCCATCTTATGGAACCCCTGGTATGGGTTTCAAGGTTAGCAAGTTATTTAAGATGTAGTTTTGCCAGAGCTACTCCTCAATAAATTTCCATAGCCTACTGGGGATTTGAACCCACATTTCCTCAGTCCTAATCTGACACTACACTGCACTAGCTACAATACAGTGTATGTTATAGATATGGTTAAAACTGTAAGCAATATTTCAGAGCAACTATTATATTAGCAATATTGAATTTCACCACCTAGTTCCATCTAGCTCCCAGTATCCAGCCTGCAAGAATTGAACCTTGCTGGCTGGAGGATCCTGGGAGCTGTGTTAAAAAAAAAGTAATTTGTCCAGTAACTTCTTTGTCCTCATCTTTTGTCTTCTGCACAGAGCTGCCTACTTGAAAGGAAAGGACTAGGTAACAAGCCTTCTCATATTCCAAAGTTTCTCAATGTTTTCATTTAGTAATGCAGAAACAGGCATATCACAGAATTCTATTTATTTCATGTACATGAAATGATTTTAAGACAGATTGAAAAAGGGATGAAGCCAGCTTGTAGCCATTTCATGAGCACTGTGGTAAATTTTGACCTTGTCAGGTGAAGACATTTGATTCCATTTCTTTGAAAAGGAAATATCCACAATATTAAATTAATTTCCTGTAAACTTCACCATTCTACATTATCAAGCCTTGTAAATGTCATCTTTATCCATCATCATGTAATATTTTGATGTCGCATATATGGAAATTCTCATTTCATTTTCTGCTTTTCTGAGAAAACAGATTATTTCCCCATTAAATTTCCGCCCTCTCCATTTTGTGTTTCATTACATTTCTATCTGAAGATGCACAATGGCCCTTGAAAAGTTAATAAATCTGCTTAGTTACTTCCTAAATTAGTTGATAATTCCCCCCCACACACACAACTATACAGAATAGAGTAAATTCTAGATGGGGGGGGCAGGATTAATAATCATATGGAAATAGTATGATACTCTATTAGATGACTTTGAAGAAAAAATACTAAATATTCCTGTAAAAATATATGAACTGCTTGAAAATAAGACATGCTGAAAGTGTGGCTAAATTATTAACTGAATCACTGCAAGTAGTTAATGTAATGTTGAATCAATGTGGATCCTGAAAATAAGTCTGTATCATTGCTGACAAAGTTCCAAGGCAGTCATTTATTTAGGTATTTGGACCCAGATAGCAAAGAAGTTGTTTGTTTCACTGCAGTCACCGCAATCTCCCAGCTAGCATTGTTAGTGGCCATGTTGGCTGGGGGATTCTGGGAGCTGTAGTCAAAAAAAATAACAAGCACATTTCAGACCTCTTTAGGACATCTTTGTGCCTTGAATTAGGATCTGTCTGTCTGACATGGTGGGGGTGGATTGAATAACAACACACACATACCAAATGCAGGAAGGCGCATGAGTCCACTCGTGGCTCATCCTTTCTACCCAAGTGTCATCCATGCATCTCCCTTCACTCCTTCTCATGCATTTGGGCAGGGAACATCCTCAGGTGTCCCCCCTCCCCACAATTCCACAGAGGCTTCATTCTCATATTTACAATTGGAGATGGCCGGTGGATAGGAATGGACAGTGTATGATTATCCCCTTCTATGCATGGGAATGGAGGAAGGTACCACCTCAACCATCCCTCTATAAGAGGAGAAAGTCCCATATTTTTGGCGGAGACAAGTTCCCACTCCTGCCATCAGACTGCAAGTACTAATGGCCTGTAATCACCTGAAGTGCTACTCAATATTTTCTCAGAAATCCTTTTAAGAACAGAAGGGAAGGAGGCATGCAATAAGAGCTCTTGAGATTGGCAGGACATCATGAAGTTTTTGTTATTGCCTAGCCTCAGAGCCATGTCTCCCCTCTCCTGAATCTCTTGCTTATCATCAGCACTGGTGAGCAACCATACTGGCCTCTGTTTCTATCCTTCCCAAGCACTGTGCACAGGTAGCAACATGTACCTTCATAACAGCAATACAACCCCATGCCTCTGGTTTATAATAGATTCAAACTAGGATGTCAGCTGTATACAGCTCCATAAATAACCATTAGTGTATCTCCTATCTTTTGTGTTAATCTGTAAATAGTGCTAACCCACCAGTGAATCATGGGAATTATAAAATGCTACCAGGTGCTATCAAATATAATAACAGATTCAAAATCAGGGGAAAGATCAATAGCATATTAAGTCTTTAGCTAAGATAAGCACGGTTCTCCTCAGAATGGTTGGCTGCCCTCTTTACTTAGCTGTAAATGAATTTTAAAAATTCTATTATGACATATGAGTGGAAATCCATTTCCATCTCCTTCTAGTTATGCTCAGTCCTTAAAAAAAATCTATATACCAGCCTGTGTCTGAAATGATTAAAAAATCAATAATATACTTCTCTCTCTCTTTCTCTTCCTCTCTTTTTGGAGAATGGTGTTTTGATAACCTTTCAACAAGTGGTGTTCTGGACATCCTTCATCACTTGCCTGGATACATTATCTGTAATTGTCTTTTAATAGACTGAGACTAAATTATTAGAAAAGAATTGCATCACCAGGGAGTAAGGGTTGTCAGATAGCACTGAGATGTAATACATCAACGGCTGTTGTGTTCAGCCTTATCATACGGGCTGTTTGTTTTAAAAAGACATATTCAGAAATAAAAAGGCGTTCTTGACCCTCATAACCTTTCCAAGTTCCCTATAAGTAAAAATAATGACTGCAAGGCTGCATATAGTTCTATAGAATTAATGAATCAGTGGCAACAGAACTATATTGGATAAAGGGTTCATGACCTGAAAAGGAGATAATGTGAGCTTTCTTTCAAGCCAAGCATGCATTTGGTTGTTCAGAAACTAATTAAAAAGTTCGCTAGGAAAAAGATTGCCTTTAATAGAATTGATGCAAAGTAGTCGTACAAGTTGTTTACAGAGTAATGTTCTTGCTTTGTCCTCAGTAGCTTGTGAGTTTCATTTGAGCAGAGCATGGAAAAGGTTGTTTTTTTAAAAAACTGTCAGAATCCCACAGCCAGCCAAGGTACTTGCTTTGGTGACAGGGGAGATCTGTGAGTACATGTTATAAACTAACAAGTTAACTTTTTGAAACTCTGCATCTGAATGTGCATTTCTAAGCATGGGATGACATGCTTAGTTTCTACATGGGGTGGGCACCAAAACAAGCAGGTCTGTGTCTTCCCCTCCTGCCTTTTAAGCAATGAGCGCACTTTGCAAGGAAAACACACTCATTGATTTGTGGCGTCATGTCTAAGGGGGTGATTACATGGGTGTTTAGCCCCACTATTGGGTCTGCAGCAAGGATGGACTGGTTCACTCCTAAAGACAGAAATCAGATAATGTCTTTGCTAGAGTGAACCAGCCTGCCCCCAGAGTGGGGGCAGATCTGCTATGTAAGAAATGAAGCTTAAGCTTCAGGGCCCCTAATCCCTGAGGGGTCCAGAAGTGACCTATAGTCTACATTAAAAAAAACTTGTAGTAATCTGTTTTGGAACAACCCCATTGAAGAAGGTAACAGCAGTTACCCAGAGCTTGCTGCTGGTTCTGAAGGGGCCCTCATAACAGTTCAAGCTTCAGGACCCCAAAATGCAGGTCCACCAATGCCCCAGAGCAACCATACTCGTCCCTTTCTGGCCCCTGTAAGAGACTTCTATTTTTTGTGTACAAGGAAAATTATTCTGCTTTGGTTCATTTCCAGCATGTGCAATCACTGGAAATGAATGAAAAATAAGCCTTCCTGTTTGAATGGCCAATATCGTGAAGCAGCTTAGAAAGAGAACCACTTTAGAATATTGGCATATTAAATATTTCCTTGACTCCATGGAAGGGCTGAGGAAGTGGAAAAAAATATTTTAAAAGTGTATTAGGGCAGCACAGATTCATTGCATCACTTTTGAAAAAAATAAAACCTAAATGTAAAACTTTTTCCTGGAAGTGGGAGGAGACAGGAGATGGATTTTTGTTTGCTTCCCTCAACTGGCTGTCAACCATCCCTTTAAGAGAAAAGTAAACAAAAATCCCCCTCATGCCCCCCAATCTCCTACCACTTCTGTGAGGAAGCTTTCCATTTGGCCTTTTTGGATTTTTTTTTTAAAGAAATGCAGTGCATATGTCTTGCTCTAACACACTTCAAAAATGTTTTCACTTCCTTGGCCCCTCCAGAGGGCTGAGGAAGTGTATCATTTGCCAATATCCTGAAGTGGCTCTCTTCTTAGGCCACCTCACGCTATTGGCAAATTGACAGAGGAAGGAGACGGACCAAGGTGTGTATGCCATTTGGATGCAAGGATCACACCAAATGACATACTGGATCTCATAGCCACCCTATTTAGGCAACCTCAGCCAAGCTGTGTAGCCAAGGCCATAGTGTTGAATTGGGATCTGGGAGATACAGATTCAGACTGCCTCTCCCCCTGGGCCACAAAATTCAGTTTTCTCATGAGTATAAAGTTGTGGGGAATAGAGCCATATGTGCTGATTTGACCTAATTGAAGGACGTGTGGAATGTAAATGTAATAATAAAGTCAATATGTCTGCAGACAGTGTATTCCCCATCCTAGCAACGGAAGTCCCCCATGTCCCACTTCACCCAGAGTCATGCAAATTTTGGGGTATTGAGTGTGAAGGTCTGTAAGCCAACGTGCTTATAGAATTCCTGTGACTGGCAGCTCTAATAAGTAGCATATTTGCAAGTACCCACGCAGATCTTAGCACCTTAGAGGGAACCTTGAGTGCAAGCCAATGGCTAAGAGCAAGTGGAATGAATCAGGAAGTTCCCAGTTAAAACCCTGTACAGGTTGCTGTCCTCTGAAGATGCCGGCCACAGAGACTGGCAAAACGTCAGGAAGAACAACCTTCAGAACACGGCCAAAGAGCCCGAAAAACCCAGAACAACCATACCCATTCCTGTCACACTGATGTTTACATCTGAAGAATGTTGCCCTTAAAACTACAAACAGCTTATTCCTAAGAATCGGTTTTCTTCTTGCTAGTTCAGCACATGTTGGGAAGGCCTTTGCTAGCATAATGTGCAATGCTGACCACACCTCTTCCCATTTAATGAAATGGTGAAAATGATAGTGAAATTAAGTTGCCACTATAATCTTGAAGACTAAGTTGTCAAGGCCAATGGAAGCTTTGCTCCTGCTAATCACAGTTATGTGAATGAACATCCAAACTGTACACACCTCTAGTAGGATGTTTTAACCCAGTAACCTTTGTTACTCAGATGCTTTTGAACTGCAACTCCCAGAAACCCCAGTCAGGACAGCTGGTGGCGAAGGCTTCTGGCAGTTGCAGTCCAAAACTCCTGAGTAACCCAAGGTTAAGAACCAGTGTTTTAACCTACCCAAGTTTTGTTGGTTGTTTTAAAGAGTTATTGCAATTTTTTTTTCATTTTTCTATTTTTATTTCTGTTTTCTGTTTTACGAGCTGTTACCCGCCCAGAGTAGTGCTGTGACACTAAATAAATAAAATTAAATAAAATAAATATTATCTCTCCTGCTTTTTCCAAGCCTCGCAGAGTTCACCAATAATTCTGGTGCCTTTCTTGCACTTTTTGTATACAATATCCTTTTTGGATGCAGCAACCAAAAATACACACAGTATCCAAATATGAGGTACCCAGTGTGCGTTAGCGGATAGAGTGATGAACCAGAACCTAGGAAGTCTGTGTTCAAACCCCACTCAGCTGGAAACTCATTAGGGGTGTGGAATTAGTGAATCCACACCTTCGATATCTCACTGACATGGCTTTGAAAGCCCTATTAGGGCCATTATAATTTGGTTCTGACGTGATGGCACATAACAACAACACAATTTCCAAATATGGTTGCACCTTGGGCTTGTATAAGCCTGTACCATATTAGTACTTTTAATTCCAGTTCCTTTTCCAATTATGCTAAAGATGGAATTCCTCCTTTTTTGGAACAGTGAATTTACTCAATATCCTGATGTTTTGCACCATAACTCAATTCAGAATATACTTCCCAAAATGTTCCCAGAAAGTTTTGTCTGCTATGTGATCTTTACAGAAATGAGATTGTGAACAAAGCCAGAGGCAGGAGAATCTAAAAGCTACAGAAGGAAACAAATTAGTTTGGCTGCTGGAAGGAGAAGATCACATCCTGAGCAGAACTGATGAGCTGCCAAGGACTGTCATAATGAAACATATGAATGCCTTCTGGGAGATTATGGAATTGTCATCTTTTCAAAAGGACTTTTGAAAGAATTTTGAATAAAGATGAGATGGATTGTTATTGCCCCCTTGTTCCTTCTTTGAGTTCCTAATGCTAATGACCCAAGACTTCCCTCCTTTTGTTTAAAAAAAAATCAACATTGTGTTGGCTAAGAAATCTTTAAATTGCAAGCAAGCCATTGATGCCAATTAGGCAAACATAGGACACCCCACAATCCTCTGCTAAATTCACAGGAAGCAATAAGGAAAGCTTGAGAGCTTGTCATACCCATTTTGACTCCCTCACCTTATGATGGCTTCCCATTTCAGGTAACGTCCTGGCATGACAGCACATTATTTTGATCCAGAACAGTCAGATTTGAACTTGCACTCTGTGAATGACTGGATTTTCCTACAGGTTCATTTATCTCCTGCACAGTGATCTGTCCTGGTAAGAGAAACAAAAAAAATTGCACAATAAAAAAAGTCACATTGTCTACTCTAAGGAAAAGTTATGTAGGAATAGAGGTATGTACACCATTTTATTCTCAATTCTCAATTAACTAGGAAAGTTTCCAAAATTATCTGGATAGTAATCTGACACGTCTTCATTTCTTTTTTCTTTTTTTTTACATTTCCCTTCCTCTACATTGTTGATGGTTTGACATCACATTATATAAACAGAGGCCATAATGGTATCTTCTCATTAATGTGTGTTTCAAACAAGGAAAGTGCTGACATTATAATTTCTTAAAGCTGTTTGTTTTGCCTCTGTTTGCTGGCTCAGCTTCAGAAGAGGAAGATCTCATGCAGTTAGGGGAGGCTGGTATGGATGGGGAAAATAATTGTTCCAATAGACTGTGTTGTTTCAGAAGCTTCTAGAAAGAGCATAGTAAACAGGCAAGTGAAAATGATGAGAGTATAGCAGGTGTGAAGCCTATTTGTCCCAGGGAGAGACACAGGTTGAAAAGATTAGAGCAAGAGTACAGCCAGCATCTCTGTGCTAACTTATAATAGCCAGACATCAGCAAAAGGCTAGCTGGGACTATAAATTCTGTTTGTGTTGGCAGCACTGCTTTTCTAGATCTTTTGTTTGATTGTAAGCCATTAGTAGGTAGTGGTAAAAGGGCCTTTGGTCCTGCTTCATCATTAAACACCACAAGAACAAGCATTGGTTTTGTGAGAGACCACATGGGAGTTTACCTCTTGCCTGCTATTCCATGCTGTCTGTTCAGATTTCTGAATGGACTGCTGATGGCCTTGATGAATGGACTCCTTGCCTCTGCCTCTTCCCTGATGTGAAGGTGACTGATTGAAATAATGGCTTCACTTCCAGACAATACTAACCTTTTGTGTTGCAAATAAGGGCAGGTTTAAGGCAATGAAGCCCTGGAGTTTACTGCCTGACACATCACACTGTCAAGCAAAGAACGTTGTCCATTTCCTGCTGTCATGACCCACTGGGAGCCACACTGAGCTCCTGTGCAAAAAACAAAAGCAACACACACACACACACACACACACACACACACAAAACACAAACACAAACACAAACACTCAAATCCTGGGAAAAACAAAAATAGAAAGCTACTTCTACTTCAGACATAAAAAAGGATTGGCAGCAGGATTCTAGGAGCCACAGTCTAAAATATCTTTTCCATACTGAATTATGTACACAGTTCATTTATTTATTTCTCTACTCTAGAGATGGGAAAATTGGTCACTTTGGCTTTCTCCAATATTTGAGTTTTTAAATTTTAGAAGTTTTTAAAAGCCTAAACAAGAAGTTCATGAATTTTCAAAAGCAAACTACAAATTAAAATTTCCCTCCTGTGCATTATCCAAATTAAAGAGATACAGCTATCCCCAGCATGGAGGGGACTGTGTTTTATCTGCATGCAATATTCTTCTTAACTCTTAGACTACTATGGCAATGGAACCAATTATTTCGGAAGGTGGTGAATGCTTCAACACTGGAGTCATTCAAGAGCAAATTGGACAACCAACTGGCAGATCTGCTTCGATTTGGATTTCTGCATTGGGTCGGGAGCTGGACTCAGTGACCTTCTAGTTCCCTTCCAACACCATGATTCTGTGATTCTATGTATGTTAAAGACAAGGTATATTTCTGAAAAGAGTGGGCAACTGAGGAAAAAGAGGGACCAATTTGGTGTGGTTCAGCACAAACTAGATTGATTGATTGATTGATTGATTGATTGATTGATTTGCTTGCTTGCTTGCTTGCTTGCTTGCTTGCTTGCTTGCTTGCTTGCTTGCTTGCTTGCTTATTGGATTTCTATCCCAGCCATGTAGACCAAAGGTCTACTCTGGGTGGTTTACAAATTTGAAAACAATAAAACCAATAAGCATATATTATAAATCCAAGGTGGTGAAAGTATAAGAAATTAAGATACAGCAGGAGGGAAACCCTACCCAAATAGCCAGGTTTTAAGTTTGTTCCTGAAAACACCCAGAGAGGAAGCTAGGCGGATCTCCACTGGCAAGTTGTTCCAAAGGTGAGGGGTCACTGCTGAGAAGGCCCAGTTCCTTGTTCTTTCCTTCTGGACCTCACTTGGTGTTAAGCCCCTCAGCTGCCTGGTCCGGCTGGATGGGAGAAGACGCTCTGCTAGATATCGAGGTCCTAAACCGTTTAGGGCTTTATATGTAATTTTAAAAACTTTGAAATCAACGTGGAAACGAATGGGCAGCCAATGCAAGGTGCCCAGAGTGGGGGAAATATGATGGTACCTTTTCAACCCGGTAAGAAGTCTGGCCACCGCATTCTGTACCATCTGAAGTTTCTGTGTCAGTCTCAAAGGCAGCCCCACATAGAGCGCATTACAGTAGTCTAATCTCAAGACTATGAGCGCATGGACCAAAGTGGTGAGCGCCCCCACATCAAAATAGGGATGCAGCTGGGCAACCCACTCTCTGGGGATGGTCCTCCAAGAAGGAATAGAGCCAGGCAAGAGCCAGGCCACCAATTCCCAACTCAGGAGAATACTGTGGTCGACAGTATCAAAGGCGGCTGAGATATCGAGGAGGACCAGCAGAGACATTTTGCTCCTTTTGGCCTCCCTCAGTAGGTGGCAGCAGCAAGCCAGCTATCAACCAGAGCCTCGACAAGAGCGCCCATCAAATCGGCCAGAATTTTTAAAAGGATTTTTAAAAGTTAAATCCTGAAAGCTGTGGGACTGGATGAATGAATATGTCCATTTCAGTGACCTCCCGCCAATCAATCTTTTTATTCGCAAGCTCTTTCCATTCCAAATACACACATTTTGGAAAATTCTAATAAAAGCAAACTCAAGCAAACTTCTCACCCTTCCCTACCCCACCTCAATTTTCATCAATAAATATTGATCAACTTAGAAGTAAAAAGCTTTGTGCAATTTTAAGAAGTTTTGCTGCAAAGCTCACCTAACTTGATAATGACTGATAAAGCAAGAATGGTCTTGCTCCTGTTATTATGACAAGAAGGTGAATTTGGATTTATAGAATGTTCTTCAGCTTATTAGAAAGAAGATGGCCTGCAGTCTCCCCACCTTTGACAGATAATACAGATGGATGGTAATGGGCAACCATTCTTTTTGAGCTCCTTTTTAGCATCTGCTGAATCGTAGGATTAAAAAAGTGAATATAGGTCTCCCATTCTTTTCTTGTCTTGGGCAGAAGCAGAGTAGTAATAAAATAAAGAGAAAAATGGCACATGGGACCAGTAAAGGTGTAATAAAGACAGTTCTGATCTTGTTAGACAGACTGCATTGTTGGCAAGTTGCAAAAATAGGCAGGGAGCACACAGCCCTGTAGGCAGCATGCTATCCAAATTTAAACCAGCAGAAGGGAGTGGAGGAAAACAGTATGAGTACAACACAATGTCTCTTGGGCATTTATCTCTTTAATTTCTTCTTCCCTTTGTCTCCCATGTTGGAAATGGAACAAAAGCTGGAATTGCTCTGTGTGAACGGTGTGGCAGACATAAAGGATAACCTTTGGCCAGCAATGCAGAATCAAGACTGAGGGGATTCAATGCCATGATAATTTCTATAGAAGTGGTTTAAAGGTAAAGGTAAAGGTTCCCCTTGACAATTTTTGTCCAGTCGTGTTCGACTCTAGGGGGCGGTGCTCATCCCCGTTTCCAAGCCAAGGGTTTGTCTGTAGACAGTTTCCGTGGTCACATGGCCAGTGCAACTTAGACACGGTATGCCGTTACCTTCCCACCGTGGTGGTACCTATTTATCTACTCACATTTACATGCTTTCAAACTGCTAGGTTGGCAGGAGCTGGGACAAGTGACGGGGGCTCACTTGGTCGAGTGGATTTGATCTTACGACTGCTGGTCTTCTGATCTTGCAGCACAGAGGCTTCTGCGGTTTACCGCACAGCGCCACCATGTCTAGCGGAATTAAAAAGCTCATAGGACACCTTAGAACTGGAAAGGCACTGGGTCCGGATGCCCTTCTTCCAGAATTCCTAAAGGCTTACCCTGTTCTAGCCACTTTGTTTACATCTGTTAACTGATCTGGTATCATGCCCAAAGCATGGACACAGGCCATAGTGATTCCCATACGTAAGAAGGGTAATAAGAAATCCCCTGCAAATTATAGAACAATAAGCCTTCTGGCCATCACTGGAAAGTTGTATGCCAGCTACCTACTTCAAAAATTACAAGACTGGCTTCTAGACCAACAGATCCTGGGCCCTGAACAAGTGGGTTTTAAGGCAGGAAAGTCTACACTCGACCATTACCTGATCCTATCACATCTGATCTCCAAATACACTTTGAGTGCAATACTCATCTGTTTGCAGCTTTCTTAGACCTAAAAGGGGCCTTTTGATTCTATTGACACAGATATCCTATGGCTAAAGCTCTCTAGGCTAGGCATTGGTAGGAGGCTCCTCTTTCTGATTCAAAAACTCCAGGTGGGCTCTACCTGTCACATAAAAATGTCAATGCAGAGGAGTGAAGCAAGGCTGTGTTCTGGCACCAACTCTGTTTAATTTATTTATTAATGATCTTGCCCCACTCCTACATAGTATCAACAGCCACAGCCCCAAACTAGGCCCTATACACATTCCAATCCTATTATATACAGATGACATGGTTCTCCTGTCCTGCACAAGGGTCAACTTAAAATGGCTAGTTAGCGGCTGCCATGACGACTTGACCCATACAGTGGGCCCTCGACTTACGAACTTAATCCATTCCGGAAGTCCGTTCGTAACCTGAAAAGTTCGTAACTCAAATCAGCATTTCCCATAGGAATGCACTGAAAACCATTTAATCCGTTCCGGCTGTTTTGGGTTCTTAAGTCGAGGGGCAGTTCACAAGTTGATTCATTAGTTCCCATAGGAACTAGTGCAACGCTGCTTAATCCATTCCTACCACTAGGGGCAGAATTCTTTTCTTTTTTCCTTTCCCCCCCTTTTCACCTTTTTTTTGGTTCGTAATTCCATTCTGCGTTCGCAAGTAGGGTCTATAGTTTCCTATGAGATTGGGTTCATAACCTGAAATGTTTGCAACTAGGGCTGTTCGTAAGTTGAGGGCCCACTGTAACAAGCTACAACTAAATTTTGAGAAATTTAAAATTATAGTCTTTGGCAAAGCATGGAAACCCTTTTCCTGATCTTTTGACAATGACTCTGTCCAGTGGGTCAGAGAGTTTAAGTATTGGGGTGTCTTCTTTTCATTATATACACACTTGGTTGACTCACCGGCAGACAGCAATTAAGTCAGCAAAGCTTTCAGTGCAGGCTATTTTATGCTTCCATCGTACTTGGGGCCACTCGTATATCCCCGCTGCGCTGCAGATTTTTAATGCCAAATCTGCAGCACAGCTTCTTTATGGTGTCCCCATCGGGATGTCTGCATTTCACAGCTCTGTGGAAAGGGTCCAATCAACGTTCCTGTATAAAATCTGTGGCCTGCCCCACTGTGTCTCCTATGCAACCCTATACCTTGAAGGTGGTCAACACAGAATTGAGACCTTGGCTTGGCTCAGATTATTTAAATACTGGGTCAGAATTTGTTTCTTCTCAGCCCAGGACATCCTATTCCAAGCACTGCTTTCTGACAGTATACTTCTGAAAGGTTTGGTCCTATTTATTAAGAAAATCAAGACCCTGGGGTTGTCACCAGATCTGCTGAGTTGAATACCCTTATCCCAGGTATTCCGTACAATCAAAAATAGAGTTCTGGATATTGAGGGGCAAACCCTGCAAAGCGCTGCACAGAGGGTCTGCTCTCTACTATATTTTCAGTTGCCCCTCTACCATGGCAGAAGACCAAATTTATATTTTAGATCACCCCCAAGATCTACGGGCATTCACCCTTGTTAGGTGCAACATTGTTTCCCAACATCATTGAACTTAGCACAGGACACATATACGGATGTGGTGTTCACCTTTGTGGCACCTGCTTGTTTTGCCCTCACAAACACTCACATTACGTTTTCCTGTTGCTGCCAGCAGTGGATTACCTCAATCCACAATATAAATGAGGTTTGTCAGGACACTTGTGAATACAAACAGAACTTATTTATTGAAGTGAAGCAGATTTAATAATAACAGACGTTCTTCAGATAATCATTGTACACAAGCAAATCATTAACAGTTCACTCAGTACATACTTTTCTCTAGCAAAATCATAATCACCCTTTCTACCTATTTTCTTAACTAGTCTTATTACTCTGTGTCTGTTCCCTCTCTCTCTAACTAACCTAACTCTGACTTTCACTCTTAGACTGCCCTAGACTGACTCAGGCTCCCTCTTTTAACCTCTTTCAGCTCCACCTCTCCATCACATTAGCATAGTATATGAATAATACATGACTTATTTTGCATCACAAGGGATAAACATTACAACAGGTTTACCCACAGAACTGAGAGTCTGCCTTTGTGGTCAGGGAGCGGTTGAATCCTTGCAGCATATGTTATTTTACCGTATCTTGTATAAGGATATCCACCTGTCTTATCTGAGCACTTTCCTCTCCTTCCATTCTGGATGGGACAAAACAAGAAAAATTTGACACCTGCTAGGTAGCTGGAAGGACAGATCCTGAAGCTGAGGCTCCAATACTTTGGCCATCTCATGAGAAGAGAAGACTCCCTGGAAAAGCCCCTGATGTTGGGAAAGTGTGACGGCAAGAGGAGAAGGGGACGACAAAGGATGAGATGGTTGGACAGTGTCATCGAAGCTACCAACACGAATTTGACCTGGGATGCAGTAGAAGACAGGAGGGCCTGGCGTGCTCTGGTCCATGAGGTCACGAAGAGTCAGACATGACTTAATGACTAAACAACAACAACAAAACATGGCACTATTGTTTCTGTTCATGGGGCTTTCTTGGCAAAGATATTGGAGTGGCTTGCCAGTTCCTGCTCCAGGTGGGGAAGATATAGGGAAGATATGGAGGCAGTGACAGATTTTACTTTCTTGGGCTCCCTGATCACTGCAGATGGTGACAGCAGCCACGAAATTAAAAGATGCCTGCTTCTTGGGAGGAAAGTGATGAGAAACCTAGAAAGCATCTTAAAAACAGAGATATTGCCTTGCCGACAAAGGTCCGCATAGTCAAAGCTATAGTTTTTCCAGTAGGGATGTATGGAAGTGAGAGCTGGACCATAAAGAAGGCTGACCGCTGAAGAATTAATGCTTTTGAACTGTGGTACTGGAAGAGACTCCTGAGAGTTCCCTGGACTGCAAGGAGATCAAACCTATCCATTTTGAAGGAAATCAACCCTGAGTGCTCACTGGAAGGACAGATCCTGAAGCTGAGCAATACTTTGTCCATCTCATGAGAAGAGAAGACTCCCTGGAAAAGACCCTGATGTTGGGAAAGTGTGAAGGCAAGAAGAGAAGGGGATGACAACAGATGAGATGGCTGGACTGTGTCATCGAAGCGACTAACATGAATTTGACCAAACTCTGGGAGGCAGTGGAAGATAGGAGGTCCTGGCGTGCTCTGGTCCATGGGGTCATGAAGAGTCGGACACAACTGAACAAGTAAACAACAACAAAAGGTGGCACTATTAAGGAACTTACCCTGACAACAGCCAGATACATCCACCCCATCATGCAGAAGCGACGCATCGTGCTGTCGCTGAATACTGTGCCTTACAATGTTATTTGGCTGTTCCCTGCCACATGATAGCTGCTGAATGGTTTTTTTTTTTTGCATTTTAGTGTTTTTAAATTTTGTACAGTACACCAATAAAGGTTTCTTTCTGTCTTTTTGTCTGTCTGTCTGTCTGTCTGTCTATCTGTCTGAGTACCCAGCTCGCTGGGGGTGGGCGGGCAATGTAAACCACCCAGAGAGTGCTTGGAGCTCTACGGGGTGGTATATAAGCAGCACACTTTATAGGGGATAACAAACAGCATACTTTGGTAGTCAAATAATAAATCCAGAGCTTGGAAAGGTTATGTATTTTTTACAACAATGTCCCCATCCAAATCACATCGAGCTCAATAAATGCTTGAGACATGGAAAATGGGGTAGGGGGGTAGGGGTTTTGCTATCAGATACGTGGTCAGCAATAATACAAATCCTCTGGGCTGACATTACACCACAAGTCATGCAAAGCCTAGAATAGTGTGAATATTCTCTCCTGTCTCTCAAGTACAGAAGATTCTTTCCTTCCTTGAGAGAGGATTATGTGAGAGATAATTGTGAAAACATTATATATAGAGTAACTGCTAGGAAATTAATCAGTGACACTATTAGAATGATACATACTCTAAGTCTTTTTATTTTTTGTTTACTTTTCCCCCCACATACTTCTTGCACCACCACCACCCTGAAATAGATAACATAAAAACCACCACAAGAAGTAAAACCCCGAGGGCAATCTGACAGGGACTGTTAACTTGGTGAGAAACACAAATCTGTCCTTCCTGCTTCCTTTTTTGTTTTGTTTTGTTTTGTTTTGCTTTGTTTTGTTTCACCCTGTGTCACTTTATCTATCCCTGCCTTTATCGTCGCTTTTTAATGCAATTGCTTTTCCTATCTTGTTGAATTATGAAAATTCACTTACCGGCAGGGTCTCATTCTGGAGCCTTTTATCAAAGCTGTATTATCCACATTTAATGTATTGACATCAGATTACTACAAAGTAAATTATTTGCTGATTAAAGACTAACAATGAGCCACCGCCAGAATGATAAACATTTAGAAATGGGGGTGGGGGGGAAGGTCCCATTTTTGGATTCACATTTTGTAGCAGTATGAACACAGTATATATACAGAAGTGTTCATGGTACTGGAATCCATTACAGAGAAAGGACACCAATATGTGAGCCAGATACCATGGTTTGGTTTCTATGTGGACAAGAATCCAAACCAAGGTCTATTCTGTGGTGGTAATTGCAGTGAAGAAATTTTAGTTCACTCACACCTTCACAGAACAGAGTGACTCACATCTGTGCACACTAGCAATGCTTTTCTGAATTGTGTGGTGGTGTGGGTTAGGATAGTAGGTAGCTTGCAGCCAGCAATTTACTACATGTCACTTGGATTTGCCTTGACTTAGATTTTGCTGTTGGGACAGGTCAGATACTAACTGCTTGTGTTGATATTATGGTTTCTTTTACAGTGTGTACATTTCAAGGATATCTCAGCTGGTGATGGCTCCAACGCCTTCATGTATCTCTTGCTATCTCTGGCTGATGAAATCTGCTGAATTGGGACTGGCAATATGAGTAAGGGGCATTATTAATGCCTCATTATAGGAAAGACCTGTCCCTTTCTGTTTCAAGGAGACAACTATATGAGCTTCGTTAAATAAAGCTATATTAAATTGCAAGGTTTGACCAGCTGTAAGCCAGTCAAAATTCTGCATTCTAGCCTTAAGGTGACTGAGAAAGTGGTGTCATGACAACTCCATAAATTTCTGGGTGACACTGATTATTTGGGTCTATTTCAGCTTTGCTTACAAAGGAGTTATGAGATTAGATTGTTTTGGTTGCCTTGGTTAATGACCAGTGACCAGATAGAGTAGAGCATGACCCCATTAATTCTCCTTCATCTTTTGGCAGCTTTTGATATTATTAATCATGATAGCCCAAGGGAGCATATTATTGGGTTGGGTACTGGAGACATTGTATTGCAATGGTTTCAATTAGGGATGAGCACAAATTAGAAAATGAGGATTCATTTTGATTGGTGATTTTTCAAAGTAAATTATTAATTTACATATTTATTTCTGATGAATATATTTGTCAATGTATGCTTTTTTTAAACGTTAAAACTCTATAAAATGGCACCAATCCAAATTTACAGAAAAGCTTCCCCTGACTCTTCTCTACAAGCCCTACAAGTTTGGTGAAGTTTAGGTTTTCAATATCCAAGTTATATGCCCCAAAGCAGGGCACCCCAGGAAAGTTCCCCCCAGGCACCTATACATACCAAAATTACAGAAAAGCTTTCTATGACTCTCTTTCACAGTCCCTCCAAATTTGGTGAAGACTGGTTTAAGACATCCAAGCTGTACACCCACAAAATGGGTTCTCCCAGGAAAGTGCCCTTTAGCAGCTGGCTTGGGGAAATCCAATCTTCTCTAAACTTGCAGGGAGAGTCAATAGAAACTTCTTTGCGATTTTGGAGTACCAGGGAGAAATTTCCTGGGGGCCTATTTGTGGGTGTATAACTTTGACATACAAAATCTGATCTTCACCAAAGTTGGAGAGTTTATAGAGGAGAGTCAAAGGAAGCTTCTCTGCAAATTTGGTGTCTCTATGTATATTGGAGGTGTTTTATAGCCAAACAAATCAATGAATCAAAAATCACTAAAAACCCATTGGTTTGTGATTCATTAGGGCATTAATTCATATGAATATGAACCAATAAATTAGCCATTTTTGAATGAATGTGATGATTCGTTTTTTAATTCATGCCCATCTCTAGTTTCAGTCTTCCGTATTGGTTTGTATCTGGAAGGTGCTGCTGAAGCATTACTCTAGCTTTTCTAATACAGAAAAGCTAGAGTATACATGTGGATAGCTATTGGCTATCCACATGAAGCCTACCAAGGAAGGCCACTTTGATCTTTGGATTAAGATGCCAATAATATGCTGATGACACTATGATTTCCTTTTCATCAAATCACCTTGAACTCTGTCTAGATCTAGGTATGATAGCACACAATCTGAAATTAAGGCGAATGAGATGAAAGTGCTACTGATTGGTAGAACATTTCGCTCAGAGATTAAGATGTAACATGTTCTTGAAGGGGCTGTGTTCTCTTTAAAGATTAGATTTGTAGTCTTGAAATACATCTAGAGTCTGCTCCATCTCTGTATTCCCAGGGGGCACCAATGGCAAGGAGTTATTTTGCATAATTATGCTTAAAGTAACAACCAGCTATACTTTCTCTTGAGTTAACTTTACTTGGCAACAGTCACAAATTGTATCTGCAATGCACACTCTATGGAACTACCACTGAAGAACATCTAGAAACTATAGTTGGAGCAAAATGTAGGAGATAGGCTCTTAACTGGTGCATGTTTTGAGTTTTTATTATTCTGATATTGAAAGACTTGTCCTCTTTGCTTAATGCTTTCCAGGCCAAATTCAAGATGTTGGTTTCACTTGCTAATCCACTTAATGGTTTGGACTCTGGCTGCCTGAACAACCAGCCATCTTGTTATGATGAATCTGTATCTTCAGATCTTCAGGAGGAGCTCTCTTGAGAGTGCCACTATCTGTGGAGGCCTGCTTATGAGCTGCTAGGAGTGAATTTCTTTCATATTTGTCCCTCATTTTGGAATTCTCTCCCCTCAGAATTGTGATTTGTTCCCAATCTCATTGCTTTTAGGAAGTGTATAAAGAAACACCTGTTCAAGCTGGCCATCAACACTATTACAGTGATGATTTTAATCATTTTTATTAAGCAGCCATCAGTTGTCTCTTAGTTCCCATATATGTGGTTTTTTTCTAATAGAGAGGTGGGGTAAAAATGTAAATGTGTGCTGTGGAAGATTATTTGTTGATGATGACAATAAGCAGCTAATTCTCCTGAGAAATTTTACTTATCAACATTCCCGTTTCCTCACAATTTCTCATATGTTTCTGCCAACCTTTAAAATCACCTTGAAAATTTGCCTCAGGTGGAATTGGTAAATCTCGTATTGAACATTCTGCACAGCGTTTTTTTGCTTTTGTTTTTTTTCATCAGCCAAGATTCTCCATGAGGCTTCCAGTTCTGGCAAGCCACAGAAAACAAAAAGAGAGCAAAACATATCCTGGAATGATGATCCATTATTTTTTTTAAAAAAATGCAAAAGCAACTTTGCCACAATACACATATCAGGATCCGTTTCAAAAAATAATATCCTGAAATATTCAGGATGCTTCCAAATATTCTGGTAATTGTTCAGGGTGGCTGTTAAGAAACACAGCAAAAAAGATTTTTAGAACACACCAAACAATACCAGCTTTCTTCTCCTCTCCTTACACATCTTACAGGGAATCAGTAAGATGTGTGGGGAGAACAGCAGGGAAACTTCACTTCTCCAGTGTTGCATTTTTAACATTTCAGATTGTGAAGGAATATTTCATTCTTTATAAATAATTACTACATTTGCTTTATTCAGCACTAGATGTTTTGTTACCTTTTTTTTGTGCTGACCTGGTGCTGCCAGCCACCTTTGGCTGTTCCTATTGGTACGGAAGAAAAGCAAGCATATTGGGGACTGCAAGCAGGCAGGCAGCTCAGGAGAGCAAGGCTTACAGATGGTGGGAGGCAGCAATGAATGTATGTTGCATCCAGTATGGTAAAGCGTATGCAGTGGGGCACAATTTCCTTTGAGGGGTAGCCCAGGTGCTTTCGTTCTGGTGTGGAGAACATGGGGGCCCACCAGAGATTTTGCTGTTATTCCAACTCCCATTAGCTAGTCTTATTTCTGAAGTGGCTGACAGGAACACTTTGCTTGCCTGAGGGACAGCTACAGCAGCTCCCTTTTCACCACCTGTCCAGACTTAACCCAAGGCCTGTAATTAGCACTGAAACACTGACCAGCTGACGACAGAAGCTCTGATGCAGTTTTAAAATGTGTGCCTTGGTCAGTATGCCATTTTAACACTGCACCAGGACTTGTGTCATTTATTGTCATTTATTATAAGCACATCACTAAACGACATCTACATCCTTCTTATACTTTCCCCTTTAATGAAGAATCATTTTCCATTAATTTCAATCCCATAACACAGCAACAGATGTGAATGAGAGTGAGGAATGTACGTATCAGGAGAGCAAAGTGTTTTTACTATTTGAACATTGTAAAGCGTTGAATATGATGTGGCTTAAAAGGAAATGTAGGCTTAAAAGGAAACAGAGAAATGGATGCTACTTCCTCACAGCTACAGCTACACCACTACAGTTTTGTCTGGAGAACTATATGAGTCAGTCATATGGTCCCTTTCTTCAACAAAGTGAGGAACACCACGATTGTGGTATGTGAAGGAATAATATTATTCAATCACCCCTTTCCAGACATTATCAGAGTAGCATGAAACCAGACCATTTAAAAGTATGTTGCCATTTGATTCTGATAGCACCTTCTGCAGTTCTATATTTCTTCCATCTAAATTTACAAACTCCATGATGTCCTGAACCTACAAATGGAAAAATACATCCTTAAATATCAAGAGTGATAAAAGTTATGCCAGGGCAACTATAACCAGCCAGAATGTAAACTGAATGCAGTCTGTATGGCTCTGCTATGTAGGACACTGGAGACAGTATCTGGAAGAATTTCTCCTGCAGGCTGTATGTGCCTGAAACATACACATGCTACATTACTAAATGAAAAAGACAGACAATGAAGGCAATTCATGTCTCGGGACTTTTTATGTGACTGAGATGATGCATTGGTTACATTTAGGAAACAATGTGACTTTTAAATTAGAAAATCAGGTGATTCAGAAGGACAGGGAGAGCAGTTTCATAAGAGTCCTATATCTGCACTAACCCCCCCCCCCGAAAATACCTCCTTTCAAAGGCAAAAAAGCAAACACTTTAAAAGTTCATGATAAGAAGTCTACTTAAGGAAAAAAATAGAATTGGAGAAGATTTTGTTATAACAGCATGGAGACAATATAATGGCAAGAACGCTCTTGTTGTTTCAACACATGCTTTATTGAACATGAAACCTGTATGTTTTTAAGAAAGTATATCTGGGGAATTTAAGGGAGAAGTGGTGCAAAGGCACTTAGTATTTCTGAGCTGGAGACTGGTGGCCAATTTAGTCCTTGCAGCTTGGAGGATATTTTACGTGGGAACAACTTTTACTGGAACATAACTACAGCTAAAAGGATGCTAACTTGGACAGTGCCTAAGTGGAAGATTATTGGAGGCCCAATGCACTGACCTCCCACAAGACTGTGCTTCCTCTAAAAGCAAATCCAGCTGGGGAGGGATGTATCAAAAAGAGAGAAGTATGAGAATGACTGAGACGACCCTAAGGGCACAATTTTGCTCCAGAAGGGAACAACACCAAAAAACAAAAGGAGAGTGACAATTGCAGAAGAAAAGCAGAGCATGGAGAGACAGAAGGTGTAAAAGCAGATGCCCTGCAGGGAGGGAATGTTTGGCTGGAACTGGAATGCCCCTGATAAGAGAAAGGGGATATTTATAATGTTTGTTAATGGACCTACTTGTAAAATAAGTAAATAATAATATTTATTTCTCCAGCATCATAGATGCTGGAAGTGGGGGCTGGAGTTGGATATGGGCATGACTGATGTACACAGAATGCTACATGATGTGGCAGAAGTGGAAGAAAAAGAGGGGAAAAACTTATCCTCTACCATAATGCTAGACTACCTAGAGTCATCCACTGAAGCAAGATGGGTAGAGATATCAGGACAGAAAAAAAGGAAATAAAGAAAAATATTCTTCACACAATGTACAGTAAAACTCTGGAACTGATGCAGTGATGATTACTAACATCATCAGTTTGAAAAGGGAATTAGACACACCCATGCAGAATAAAGTAATTGATGACTACTAGTCACTACCAGTAGATTATCTGCAGTATGAGAGAAGCATACCTCTGGATACTAACGGAACATACCTGCTGTGGATGGTAGGTGGAAGGATGCTATTTCATTCATGTCTAGCTTGTGGGTGTCTGATGGTCATCTAAATAGGTACTGTGGGCGAAAAAGGTATACTGGGTTTTACTGTGATATGATTCACTACAACTGTTCCTGTGTTTTTCTTAAAAAGAGAGCTGTCTAGCACTGAACAGCCGACAGCTTTCACTTGGAAATAATAGTGCTTTTCTCATATATGTACATGTGGAAGACCTGCATAGCCTGAAGGCTGTGTTGGCACCGACTTGATACACCATGAATATCCTGTCTGTAAAAGCAATGCAATGCACATCGCTCCAGACACCTCTGTTAACAATTCTGCTACAGTTTGGGCAAGGTCAATATTCATAATCTCTTCAGTAGATCCATTGATTACCCCACAAATGATGGAGGGCACTGATACTGGGCTTCAAATGACCCATTCATGAAAGTCTGCAGGGGAATTAGGTTATGTCATCTTTATTTTGCAAGCGTATCAGGCCTGCACAGACTAGCACATCTTCCTCTTCCAAAACTTTACTTTGCAGATGTTTTTGGTCTACACTTTCCTCTAAAAGCAAATGGGCGAGTCCCTGGCCCCAAATTCTCATGGTCATAAAAATAGTGAGAACTTTCCATCACTCCTGGACAGCACACCCAATGATGAGGGCCTGCAAGAGTTGAGAGAACAACATCTTGAGGGCCAGGAATTGCATGCTGCAGTCTAGATATACCCTAGGTTACAGCATATAGAAATTGCTGTAGTGTTAGTCATTTGGAAAATTGGACAATAATCTGTCAGATTTGCTTTGAACTGTATTCCTACATTGAGCAGGTGGTTGGAATCAATGACCTTATTGGCCCCCTCCAGCTCAATTATTCTATAATTCTGTTATTTCATTTCAGATTCACATATCTTCCAATGATAAGCAACCCCCCCATCTTATTCACCTACATTCCCAGTTAGTTCTAGTCAGCATGCCAGCAGTGATGGATTATGAGAAGTGCAGTCCCACCGTACCTGAAGGGTCCCAGTAGCCCACCCCATCTTGGTTAATAATTGTTGCAGGCTGGCATCGCTTTCTGCTTCCAAATTGTCCCTATAAAATTACTGCACTTAAAAACACAGAGACACATGGACATGTGTGACAATAAATTCAAGGACGTGTTCTGACAATATATTTTTCCCTTTAACACAAAATAGCTTTAATTTACTTTGAGCACATTGTGTGCAATGTTAAAATCTTAATTTCTTTTCCTCTAAATGAAGTTAAATATGCAGGTGTGCAATCCTGTTCTGTTTAATTAATTGCTATCCTAAACCAAGGCAAATTGAGGTCAGAGGAAATCTTTCTCTTGTATCTTTAGAAACTCTGCCAAATATTCTTTCCTGCAAACAAGTTTTCAATGACACAGGAAGAATGGGAAGTGTATGTACTTGTGGAGGTGGACATCTACTTTTTTCCCCTTTTTCTTGCACTATTTAGGCGATCTCACCCAAACAGGAAACCATGAGTTGAAAGGAATGGCATCACAATTCTATATAACAAATTACATGTCACTCAGGGTGAGAGCAAGTGAAGGCAATGAAAGTGAATAAGCAAATATTTCTGTAAGAAGGGGGAATCCCAACAGGGAAAGGAAGGCATTTGTTATATGTGAATTCTTGGCAAAATGTGTGGGTTTTCAGTTTAGCTCTATGTTAAATTAGGAATGTCCAGCAGATACAGAAAAATTATGAATCTTGAGCCAAATCAGGTAGATTTGGAATTGATCTGCAGTGAAACAAAGATCACCTTAACATGAATCCAGATTGCTCCCAGGTTTTGGTATGCACTGTCCCAAGAAACCAGGTTGACCTCATCTCTCTTGTCCTTCTGTCTTCAGGCAAAGATGTTCCTCTTCAGGCGGGCTTTTGAACAGTAGGTATTCCAGGAATGCTAGCTTACTAATTTACAGATTTTAAAGGTTTAATATTGTTTTCAATCTTAGTTTTTATTCTTAATATAGGTTGAATTGTTTTTTTAAAAATATATATGATGTTTATATAGTATTTTTAAAACTGTTGTTGTTTTATAGTTTTAGTTGTGATCTGTCTTTGGGTTCCCTATAGGGAGAAAGGCAGCAAATAAATAAATAAATCTAAATACTCTCAAAGTTTTGAGAGAGATTCAGAGGAATTTCTAGGAGTATCTTCTAAACCAGTGGTCCCCAACCTTGGGCCTCCAGATGTTCTTGGACTTCAACTCCCAGAAATCCTGGCCAGCTGAGGTGATGGTGAAGGCTTCTGGGAGTTGGAGTCCAAGAACATCTGGGGGCCCAAGGTTGGGGACCACTGTTCTAAACAGAAACACATTCACAAGAACCCCAATATTACCATACTAGTGCCAAAAGGGCTCACAGAAGGTTAAACTATGAAATTACTTTTACTTATCAGGACTATGTCTGTGGGTCTTTCATCCAGTAGTAAAACAGCAGTCTCATTTAGTGCCCCCTCTCTTTGCCTCACAGTATTGCTTTATTCAAATCATCATTGTTGCCATCCTTTGGCAAAGGGGAATCCTGCCATAGTGCGGAATCAGGTTTAAGCACAGAGGTCTCAGTGAACCCCTTAACTAACAAATGGGCGAGTCCCTGGCCCCAGATTCTCAAGATCATAAAGATAGTGAGAACCTGGCCAGCCCCAATTTGACCATCCCCCGGACCTCAAGCCACCTTTTCCTTGTTTACTGTTGGTCTGGTTGTGGCCCCAGTGCATCCTCCCCCCCAAGCACTGTAATTGCACGATCCGCAGCACTGGAAAGTCAGATGGGCTATACCTTACCTGAAATTGCAATGGGGCCTGTTTTATCCACAAAACCTGTCAGTGTGATCAAATTCCACCTCTAAACATACCTGTTCCAGTGTGGGATAGGCGAAAAATCCCCGCATCAATGGCCAATCAGGATTCAAATTCCTATCTGACCCCAGAAGGCAACCAGGTAAACTCACACCAGAATATAGGGTGGGCATGTGGGTGCCAGCCAAGGAAGAGGGAGGAGAGAGGGAGAAACGGCCCTTAAATAGCCCATTGTTCCCCCCTCTCCTCCCGGGATTTTCTCATGAGACTTAGTGTCTTGCGATCCTCTGGGAAGGGAAGCAAAGACAAGCCGTGCCGCCGAAGCATGGCCCGGCACCGACTTGGGCATTGCCCACTTTACCCTGGAATAAAGACGTGAGACCAGAAATATGGGTTAAACACAAGTCACACATTATTGAAATCATCATTGCTGCCATCCTTTGGCAAAGGGGGGTCCTGCCGTAGTGCGGAATCAGGTTTAAGCACAGAGGTCTCAATGGACCGCTTAACGAACAAATGGGCGAGTCCCTGGCCCCAAGTTCTTGCAGTCATAAAGACAGCAAGAACCTGGCCAGCCTCAATTTGACCACCCCCCGGACCTCAAGCCACCTTTTCCTTATTGACTGTTGGTCTGGATGTGGCCCCAGTGCATCTTTCCCCTCCAGCACTGTAAGCGCATGATCTGCAGTGCTGGGAGGTCAGATGGTTATACCTTACCTACAATTGCAATGGCATTCACCAAAAACCTGTTTCATCCGCACTGCCCGCCACAGCATAGGGACTAGCATAACTAAGTCCCATACCCGCCATCGAGCCTATCGAGCTTAGCACGTAGGCCCCCCTTGATGTCTTCCAAAAAGACATCCAAACCAGCATCAGATGTACATCATCTGACCCAAATGACTCAGGCCTATCTAAACGGAACCTCTGGTGACCAATCACCGATCCAAGGCCAGCCTGCAGACTTCCCGATTAATACGCCTGCAAGCAGTGTTAATGGGTAAAAATTCTCTGGCTTCCCTCCAAGCCAATTGAGGAATGATCATATGTGGCTTTCAGCCAGGTAAGATCACACAACACATCCAGAATCAAGGCCTTTCCACAATGTTTGGCCAGATTGTTGCCACCCAGATGTACCACCAAAACATCTGGGAAAAATTGTCCAAAGGCAGCCAGTCTGCACAATTGGCTCCACTGCATTCCATGCAGTCCTCTCCACTCGATATGGGCTCTGGTTCCAAGGCCCATACAACTCCCCCATGAGGATGCAGCTTCATCGCGAACTGCCCAAAACACATAGCTGTGGCTCACGATTATCACATCATCCTTGCTGCCTCCAAGATACCTGCAATATATAAAAGAATCAGGCCCCTGCCTAGACATTAGGTAGTGTCCTGCTATACCTACGATAGGTGGAAGAAGACCACAGCCAAAGCCGTTTAATGTCTTCTACGTTATAGCCTAGGGCTCTTGCTGTGGATGCTGCTCCTATTCTAAATGAATGCATGCATTCTTTTGTTGCCAGGGTAAGGTGGTCTCCAAGAGGCATTGCATGATTGCCAAATGATAAGGCTTGTAAGGGCATAGTGTTGTAACAGAAGGGTATGGCCAGGCCCCCACACCAGATATCAGGGTGAGCGGTACCAGAAAAGTATTTGGCGGATATGGTGCAGCCCATCTGCTAAGTTGCACGCTTGTACCGGGCCATGGGGTACTTGGCACCCCAAAACCCTGAGCATTGTAAGGTGTATAGGCGGTGGGAGTACATTGCCCACTGCCCTGACAAGGCCAAGCCTGTATGAATGATGGAGTGTCTGGTGCTGTACTTGACTCACCTGTCGAAGGAGATAACACAGTTGCTTCCTCTCCTCTGGACAGATATTCTGGTGCAGCCACTTCCAATGCCTCCTGCCTATCGGGATCCGCCAAACCAGCTGCTGCCGACATCAGAGTCCTTCTACCTTTAGTAGTGTTCCTCTGCTGAAGTGTCGCTGTTGCACAATCAGCTTCATGCCTGGATGTCCCCTCTTCCTGCTGCTCCGCTTCTAGGATGGCAAACCTAGACATCAGATAATTAGCAATAGCCCTAAGCTTGGCTCTGAATGACTTTTGGCATCCTCAGCAGAGCGTTCTGGTTGCACCTTCCTAGGTTGAGAGCTATGTCTGGCCATTCTTTCAGCTTCAAGCGCAGAATTTTTTTTGCAGTAGCTGTTGCCATATAGGCCAGGATTCTTCATTGGAAGAGGACTGAGGAGGTGACACCTGGGGTACTGGCCTTTTCTTGATTGTTTGGTTTCCCTTCTGGTTTCCTTGGCCTTTGCGCGAAGCCATTAAGACCTGTGTTCAAATCCTGTCAAACCTGTGTAGCACGCCACTCGCACCGGCCACACTCCAATAAGATCCCGCTTTTGGGGACCCGAGAGGTAACCCCTGGTGACCTATGCAACCAAGACCACTTATTGCTGCCAATATTTATTGCTAGTTAACACCACTCAATATATTATTAAGTAAAATTTATCCAGGGCATGCTTTTTTGTTTTTTTGTTTTTTAAAAAAACACTGCCCCACCAAATAATTCCCAATCGATTAGCTATTAAATTAATTACAATTAATTCAGAATGTTTATGCCTTATCAATTTATAATTAATCACCTAGAAGAGGGAGGAGAAAGGAGGGAATGGCCCTTAAATAGCCCATCATCCCCGTCTCTCCTCCTAGAATTTTCTTGTGAGACTTAGAGTCTTGCGATCATCTGGGGAGGGAGGCAAAGACAAGCCTGACGCGTGGCCCAGCAGTGACTTGGGCAAGCTTTTGCAAGCCAAGGTAAAGTAAAGGGTCCCCTTGACATTTAGTCCAGTCATGTCCAACTCTAGGTGGCAGTGCTCATCCCAGTTTCCAAGCTGTTGAGCCAGCGTTTGTCTGAAGACAGTTTCCATGGTCACATGGCCAGCATGACTAGACACGGAACACCGTTACCTTCCCACTGTGGTGGTACCTAATTATCTACTTGCATTTGCATACTTTTGAACTGCTAGGTTGGCAGGAGCTGGGACAAGCGATGGGAGCTCACTTGGTTTCGTGGATTTGATCTTACGACTGCTGGTCTTCCAACCTTGCAGCACAGAGGCTTCTGTGGTTTAACCCACAGCGCCACCACATCCCTGCAAACTAACCTTGTTTTAATGCAGGGAATTTGAAAGCAGCTTGGTTTTGAAAGGCGAGGGGTTTACAAACATTCTGCTTTTCATTTGTTGATCATGACCAATCTGTGTTTCTGCAATTTTGATCTCTCTCTACGGCATGAGTCTGGTTATGGGGTCTATCAAGATCAGTACCTGCACTTCCAAATTTACTATTACCATTGCTAGAAAAGTGAAAAACTCTCAGTCTCAATATTTTTCTGAAGTGCAGCTTCATTCTCATCTCATTCTTTGTATAAGGTTTCAGGACTTACAAGTATGTATGCACTTTCGGTTTGCATGTCTTCATCCATTTTTCACAATACAGGCTTAAAAAAAAAAATAAAGCATTTCCTCCATTAACTTAAATGTGCCTGTAGTACTTTTCAATTGCACACATGTTTAGCTGCTTATATTTTTAAATATGTATCAGGTTTGTGCTATTCAAGTATGCAGATTTTCAGAGCAAGGGACACTTTGGCAATATTTCTTGGGATGTACAAAACCATGTGTGATCACTAGTAGCAGAGCAGAGGAAAGCAAAGTAACACTGGTGGGTGTTTCATGTCACTTGGGTGAGAAGCTAATGCAGCAGTATGCTACACCACTTGCCAATATTTTTTTTGCAAAAGCCGGCTTCTCCCCACTCCCCTACAGAGGGAGAGACAGGAAAGGACACAGAGGAAAAGAGGAGAAAACATGAAGAGGGATGTTTTTTTCTTCTTCATTTTTTTGAAGAATCTAGCACTGTGTCACCTGGATGGCAAGCCAGTGAAGCGCTATGCCAGTTACCTTTTTTTTTAAATTTCCCATGGAGGGCGAGACAGGAGAGGATGCTGGGAGATTGAGATAAGAGAGGAAGGAATGGGCTAAATAGGGTCACTTTGAAATGTGGTGTTTTTTTTTTTCTTTTGAAACCACCCGGTGTTTGCATGTGAAAGCAAGGATCACTCTAAATAATGTATCACATCTTGAAGTGGCCCTATTTAGTTTCATCCAGCCTGGGATAGCTTGATTGTCTATTCCCCTTTGTTGAGTGTTAGAAGGTGTGGATGGGAAATATAAAGGCAGGATAAGAGTTCTCATTTCAATTTCTGTCAAATTTTGTGATAAATCTGCTGGGAAAGTCTCTTGAATCTGGATGGTGGTTTCAACATGAAGAAGCTTCAGGGTTTCTATAAAGGTGGATGGAACCAGGGATGAAGGGGACAGAAATAATCCCACTCCTCTAGTGCTTATTCCTATCATTAAATGAATTTCCACCAATAGGACAAAGAACACATTTCTTCTTTGCATTATACCCCCTCCAGACTAGTCATTTCTATTAAATAGTCACAAGCTCTGCACTAGGCCATTGCAGTGTGACAAGAAAATATAAAATAACTGTAATGTGTCTGCAATTATGTGCATGAACCACATAATCTTTTCCTCATTATGTGTGAATCTAGGTAATCCATGAAGAATAATTTATTGGAATAAACCAACATTAAACTTCAGTTGGCCATCTTGCCTTATTTCAATACAGCATAGTAAGCAATAATCACTGTCTGGATTCAGTCATAAGGAGAAACAACAGTTAGTTGAAAGTGGAAGTACTGTATTTTTCCGTGCATAAGACAATAGTTTTCTCTAAAATATTTAGATTAAAAATTGATGATCATCTTATACATGGAAGTAAGGCTGTAGGGAGGGATCAAAGTGCTTTGCTTCCTGCTTTCCCCCTCTACTTTTTGCAAGGAAAGTGGAGCAGGAAAGCACTTTCTTCACAAGAAATTGGAGGGGGAAAGCAGGAATGAAATCACTTTGATCCCTGCCTTCCCCTCCACTTTCCTGCGAAGAAAGAAATTTTGGATTAGAAAAGTGAGGGGCATGTTTTACATGGGGGTGTCTTATACATGGAAAATTATGGTAAATGCTTCTGCTCTCAAACTCACAGCTGTACTGGAGGGTTTGAATGGAATGGAGAAGGACCAGTGCTTGAAATGTGTACATGGAAAATTAAACCATAATTTAAGGAAGGGGATCCTCCAGAAGCCCAAAAGCTATATCTCAGCACCACTGGGGGCCACGGCATTCTCATAACCCAAATGTCTCAAGAAGTCTCCTTGTGCCCCCATGGGCCATGAGAGGCAATTCTGCCATGTTTTAAGGAGCACCCACACTTCTAGGGCTTGCAAAACCTCTCAAAATGTTAATATTTTTTTAAAAATCCTGGCCACTAAATGGTGCAAAGGACTTTTTTTTTACTTTAAAAAAATCAGTGAGGTAACTGGGGTGGTGGTGGAAGGGAAGGTGTGACCCTCTGAGGCTCATGTGTGCCTCCTGGGCCTTTGGAGGTCACTCCCTCCTGTGTCAGATTGTGTGGAAGCACCGTCTCGGGTATAATTCACTCCAGGCTGCCTAGGCATTAACATTCAGCACTGTAACAGTGAACAACAGCATTCATTAGATAGATGTCAGATATTCTGCCTCCTCTGCTAGCTGGGATCCTCCCCAAGAGGATGGTGATAGTGTTTTCCGATTAATAAGAATTGTTTCATGGTTCACTGTGTTGATAATTCCAAAATAAATAATGTAATTGGATTTTCGTTGCCAGACAGGTGTAATTAACTACTGTGCTACCCTGCCTCTGTATCCGGGTGATTTAGGATGTTTGCATCATCATCCTACAACATGTGAGGTGGGAGGAGGGGGAGGAGGAGCAGGGGTCTGGCCATCTGTCATTTAATTTATTTCTGAAGTGAACATTGGTTTTGCATTAATGTTAGCCAGCTAAAATATTTCTTTGCATAATTTGCCTTTTCTCTCCTGGTTTCTTACTTCCCATCATTTTTATAGCCTTCTGTTGAGAAGATAAATAAAGGCCTTCTGTGGTGTAATATGCACAGACGAATGGCATTTATTTTTTGCAAGAGGGTTTGAAAGAAGCTAATGTAGCGCTATAGCTTTGCCCTCTGGAAACAAAAAATAAAGATGTCTTTAATTTGAAACACTCCAAGCAAAGGAAAGAAAGAAGAGAGATTTACCTGTCATGGATCAGTAGCACCATATGTGGTGGTGTCCATAAAATTCTTCCTTGGCCCTTAAGTGTTCATAGAAAACTACATCACCACAGTGAGACCATATGCTGCAGTCTTTCTCTCTTTTTGGTACCTGGACTTAATAAATCACTATTTACTTTACATCCGTTTTGCTTTGGAGGAACATTTTGAGGGGATTCTTTTCAAAATTTAGCCCACAAGTACGTGTATCCCTGGTGTGCTAAGCTGAATCTTTTTGATTGTGTGCACATCAAGTTTACCTTCCTTGCCCATGTGCCTTTTAACTACTTTCCCCAACAGCAAATGCTGCCAAAGTTTCTTTTGTTTTCAGTAGTTTTAGAGGAAAAATAGGGGCCAAAGGAATTAGAAAAGATAATCAAGGGTACAGATGTGTCACTGCAGACCATAATCATCTGCACTCTTGTATTCTCAGTCACCATGTATGGATGTGAAAGCTGGCCAGTAAAGAAAGCTCAAACGAAAAAAAATTGATTCATTTGAAATGTGGTGCTGGATGAGAGCTTTGTGGATACCCCAGACTTCCAGAATGACAAACAAGTGAATCCTAGAGCAAGTCAAACCTGGGAGCAAAAATGTTGAAACTGAGGCTGTCCTGCTTTGGGCACATGATGGAAAGATTCTCTGGAAAAGACAGTAATGGTGGGAAAGACTGAAAGCATCAGGAAAAGAGGAAGACTAATAAAGATAGATTGATTTCTTATGGGAGTGACAGGCTTGAGTCTGTATGAGCTGAGCAGGGTTCTTGAAGGCATGATCTGATTGCTCTTTCATAGGACTGCCATGGGTTGGAGGTGACATGATGGCACATTAAAAAACAACACCCAAGTATATTTTCATTTCATGTTCTCTGACATCTGTTTTCCCCTTCCACCTGCCCACCTGTTTCCTGCTCCTGCATGTCATATCAGTTAAATTAGGAGAGAATCAGATGCTGCATCTGACAATAGCTGAATAGATGAATGCATGCTTTGAATACAGAAAATGCTGGTATTGTGCTGTTTTCAAAACATTGCACAACTTGGGCGCACTATTTTTGCTGTTCTACAATGTTTGTTCAAAACCTGTTGTACAAAACGCCTGCTGATATTGTCCAGTTACCTCCGGCTGGTTGGAATCATACTGTATATATTTTTTCCTACTTGCCTCTCGAGTTCAGTGGCTGAATGTGTTTTCCTGTGGCAGGCTGCAGCACAATAGGAAGCTGCCAAGGACACTGAACCGATGCTGTCAGCAAAGTAGTTGTCAAAGCTGCTTTGTTACCTGTCCTCTTAAAAAATATATTTTCTATTATGCCATAGTACAAAAAAGGAGAATAGTCCAACATTCTTACCTTGTTACATTATTAGATTAAATCCTATACTCATTTTGTGTTCTGCCTCCTCTGTAGAAGGAATGACTGCAGTATTTGAATACTCCCAAATCTTTCTGCTCTCATTTTTTGAGGGGGAAACTACATGTTACATGTATTGTTTCATACTACTTTCTCCTATTTTCTTTCTTTTCTTGAACGCAAAGCAGCCGGGTGTGATTTTAAGAGTTGGCAGAACATGAGGAGATGAAGTGCTGCTTTGCCTGTTTTCTTCCAGCTCAACATCATTTCTCTCCCTTGCTGCATCATCACTGTTATGGTAGTATGACCTATAGATTCCATAACTTTTTCTCTGCAAAAATGGGAAAACAACCTGTGTGGAGGTGGTTTGGAAAAAGCACAAAAAACTTACAGGAAAAGGGTTAAGTATATGAGTCCTCAAAGTCAATGGCAACTGTTACAGTTTTTAAACATATGGATATGAAGCAGGGAACCTCATGTAACTGTTGCTTGCCCCTGTATTTCTGCATTTCAGTGCAGCTGAGGTAAACAGGTTTGCCCTTGCTTTCTCCTCAAAGCAAACACAATTCACCGAAGTACCTTGTTCTTATTCCTTGCACCTTCTAAGATTTCTCTTCTTGGTTGCTCTCAAAGAAGATAAGCAGCGAGCTGCAAGATATGATGGAGGCACTGAGTGCATTTTCTCGAACACTGGTTTCTTTTATCCAACCCCATTTCTTAGGAAGATACTGTTTGTATCGCAGCTAAGACTAAATGCCATAGCGTGTGTTAGGACTTTAGTAAATATATAAACAAGCACAAAGGAGGTGGAAACACACAACCCAGTGATGTGAGGGGGATATGAAGAAGGAGAAAAAGGAAGAAATATGAGAAGAATTGGAATTCATGGTTGATAATCAGAGATGACTTTCCTTTCTAAGTGGCATTTTCAGAGTTGCAAAAATGACTTTCTTCCCACTGTCAAGATTGCATTATTCATAAACTTGACTAGGTTGAAGCCTAGGGGCCCTGCAGGGGCCTGGGGCCCATCAGTATTTTTAGTCAGTCTGTCAGCTGTAGTGGAGTGAAAGACTGAAGTGCTGGAGGAGAGCTGAAATACATGAAAACCTAGGGGCTTGGCCATGGGTTAATATGGCCCTGCCCACTGTCTAGTAATTTGGAGAGATTGTAAAGAAAGTGTTTGAGGGGGAAATCAATCCAAGCCTTCTTCATTATTTTCCATCTTAACTTCCATAGCTTTTTCCTTCAATTTTTAAAGCTTTTCTTCCTTGCTTAGTTTGATAAGTTTAGAGTTCCTCTCTGAGTATCTGGCATACTTTTTTTAACCGGTAAACTACACAGAACTGAAGAAGGTGCAAGCCCCAGTTGGCCACTGGAATGCAAGATCATTAACGTCTATGCTTGAGAGCTTGGCTGTCTATGGCCTGGCAGGAATTGTATTCTGCATATGCTCTGAAGCACCTTCTTCTAGTTCCAGTAAGTCACAGTTTCAGAGCACACGCATGTAACTCCCATCAGCAAGTACTCACTGCTCTTCCCTCGTTTACAGTCATTCCTGAAAGCTCTCTGTAGACTGGGAAAGAAGGCCCGACATATTGCTGAAACTTGTATGGCTCCATATCAATAATTTCTTTTTCATTCTCACTTCATTTTTTGCTTTATTCAAATGTGCAGATTTACAGCCACTCCAGAGATGACCAGAAAAACCTGGATTCAAGATTAATCAACTTTGTTGTCTGTGTCTGCCAGTTTAACACAAGCAAAAGTGTGGGCATTCTTTTCCAGCCTGCAGAGAAGTTCAGGTAATGAACAATGCTAATTATGAAAGCTTCATTTTTCACAGGTACTGGTTTGTGCCTTTACTTCAACTAAAGAAATATGGGTGGAACTAATCAGCTGGCTCTTTGTAAAGCATGCTTCCCAATGCTGTAAGGTAAAGGTAAAGGTTCCCCTTGACATTTAGTACAATGTTTATACATTCTAGTTCTTGCTTTAGAGTTTCCAGTTTACCTTGACTCATACTTTTCATTTTCCATATTCTAACTGTATATATTATGCAGCATCTGACTTTCCTTTCATTCTGTGCACATCAGCCACTAGACATCCTTTTTGCTTTAATCTAGCTGCATCATTAGTGACAGAACTATTCATACTTGTCCTTTGCTCTTTTCCAGTAGCTAATTTGTGTGCTTCCTTAAAACCTGGGAGTCTCATCTTCCAGCACTATCTGCGTCTCATCATAGGCTTTTCATGGTATGAAAAGTTAATCAGGAGTTTACCATTGCCACCTTATGCTCAGTACTAGCCAAAGTTAGCTTGAGTGTCACTGACTTAGCTCCACCTTTATCACCTTCAGCTACTGCTGCTGCCCAGTGGCTGCCTTGAGGAGGGTAGATGCATTGTAATTTGGGATGTCTCAGATATTCTGCTTTCCTCTTGTTCTGTAAAATTTGTCATCCTCTTGGGATTAGGGAACATGGAAGGTGAAAGGACGAAAGGGGGCACCCAAACTCAGCACGTTTCATGGATTTTGATCATTTTTTTAAATTTCTCTCCCTTCTCCCACCTTGAAGCTATTAAAGGCCTGATTAGCTAATTAATGTTCAAACCCACCATTCCATCCATGGTTTTAGCATGAGGTTTTGTTAATGAGCTTGCTTTATTTTGTGATCAGCCATTGGGAGGCACATGAGCTTTGCATGCAAGTCTGTCTGCTCAGACACGCAGCTGTGAGGAAATTGTGTCATTGGAAAATGCACATGCTAACAGCTTCTGCACACACGCTGAGCACCTCATATATTTTGACCTGCTGTTTAGACAAGATGCTCGCTGCATGGAAGCCCACACTGGTACAGTACTTTTGTTTGAACCTCACCGGATCACACTGTAATCAAAGGTTTAAGCTGATGACTTGAATTGAAGAGTTAGGAAACTTGCTTTGAAGAATAAATACAATGTCATATTATAAAGGAATGCCTATAATGGGTATCAGAACATTTTCCTATCAGCAGCAAAATGTTTTGGGACACATTGTAGTCATTCCTTTTTAACTTCCCAATGTTTTATTTGGTGGATTGTAGCCCCCTTCTCCCAAAAGCAACACTCATGAAAATTTGTGCCAAATAAAGCCTGTTGGTTGTTAAGCTGTCATATGCCTCCCTGTTGTTTATTTTTCTTTAATGTAAGTTTCAATGACCTGTTTTTGAATTCTATATAGTACATTTTTCTACTGCCTGAAACTCTTTTTTTCTTTGACATCAAGCCAGTGAGCTTTTTTCCAAGAAGAGCTGCTCAAGCATTTGTGCTGGAAATGACAGCTATGGGTACAATTCTGCCAATATTAACCATATTTAAGTCTACTGGTTTCTTAGAGAGAAACTTCTAAATACCCATTTGTCCAATCTTGACTATCATTTCCACTGTTTGCAGTAGAACCAAACCAAAACAGCTCAGACTTAAGAAAGGAGCTAAAACTATGGAACATTAATAGCCATGAAAGCTAAGTGTGATAACCAGTGGTTGAAATTTTTTGAGGAAGAAAGGAGAAAGAAAAATGCTCATTTTCAGGGTGAGAAGACAACTCTCACTTGCAGTAGAATAAAAGCTTTGTGGGATGAAGGTAGAACTGGACTTTCTTAGTCCTGTTTGCATTTTCTCATATTTCTTCAAAACTGTTTTGTGTAAAGACATGTAAGAGAATGAGCTAATATCATTCTTGCTTCCACTAAGTTCCCTTATAAATTTATAAGAATTCTCTCCCTCCCAATGACGTTTTCCAAAACGGAGTCTCTGTTTTTATAGGCAGTCTTCTTCTGAGAAATGACTGGAAGGACAGAGTTTTATCTGCTTGCACGACTGATAATCCAGAAATATATCTAAGTGACAATACAGCATTTAGGAAGCAGGGTCACATTCTTTAACATCTGGAGTAAGCAAACAAATCAGCAACCTAAAGGCACACTTATTATTATGTATGTATGTATGTATGTATGTATGTATGTATGTATGTATGTATGTATGTATGTATGTATGTATGTATGTATGTATGTATGTATGTATGTATGTATGTATGCATGCATGCATGCATGCATGCATGCATGTATGTATGTATGTATGTATGTATGTATGTATGTATGTACGTATGTATGTATGTATGTATGTATGTATGTATGTATGTAGGCTAATGAAGGAGGGTGACACAGAGCTGGGACTGAAACTTACAGAGGTGCACACCCACACTCATACAGGGGTGGAGAAAGAGGGGGAGCAGGGGATGAAACTGACCAGAGGCATTTTGACTTAGATGGGCCCTTGGGAGCCAGGGCTGAAACTGACCAGAGATTTGAACAGGATTCCATGAAACAGAGAAAGAAGAGAGTCGATGGAAGTATGAAGAGAAGACATGAGGTAAAAAATGAGTGTCCCAAGCAATGGGACAAGGGTAGGGTGATGAGGCATAACCAGTTGGGGAAGAAACGGAGTGGTTGACACCTACTCAGCCAGGATCCATCCTTACAGCCATATTTCCATCATTTGTCAGCAACTTATCATTAGTATATAACAACAGTAAACTGAAGTGGTGAATGCGTAATAATACAGGATAGTATTAGAACAAAAGCAAAATTAATTGTCAGACTAGATAATAGGCACAGCCCATATGTACAATGTGTGTTTCCTCAACTGGTCAAAGATGTCTGTCACAACTCATGTTTTTCCCTCATCTCTGCATCTTGCATTTAGTCAAGCTTTGTTCTGTGGTTGGCTGCTGTTTATTATTTATAAACCCAAGCTTACTTTGCAAGACTAATTGCCAGGCATCCATTTCTGGAGGGAAAGTTTGTTAATCACAGGGAACACAATGTCTAGGTTGACCTGAGCAGCAAGAGAGGCTTATCAATATGCTTGGGAGAGACCCAAATCCACAGAATTTTTTTTAGCAACAATAGCAGCAGCAAAGACATTCATAAAGGGGAAACCTGCATTCTGAATCCTAGTAACCTAATGAGGACAAAGCATGCTCACAAAATTCTGAATGCCGGCTGGAAAAGAAAAGCAGAGAGGGTTGTTGAGTGAAATTGCTAATCGGAATTTCCAACCAGAAGGTAATAATACATGGCAACATTTTGTGGCAAATCTCATTTCAAATGTATGAAGTACAATGCCTGTAACAAACCATTTCATCATTCTAGCTAACACCAAAGGGCTTAAGATCAATGTGTGTGTTTTAAATTGGCACTGCTGATATATCTGAGATCATACCTCCCTCAGGTTGCTGCTGAAAATGCCATTCTGGAACACATCAGCTTTACTTATATAAAGTAAGAGAAAAGGTGTTACATCTGACAGAAAGCTCAGAGATAATTAACTATTCAGTAAAATCAGAACACAGGAAGGGACTTTTATTTCTTCCAATAAATCAAGCAAGTCTCCATCAGTTATACTGAAACACATTTATCCTGGATAAGGTGTAACTTTGTGGCAGCAGCCATAGTGTTTTTTTTTTAAGGCTAAATTGACATATTTGGAATAAAATGCCAGCATTTGCATTGCACTGCCGATCACAAAGCTCTCTGGTACACTAACGTCCAGTTTTAACAATGGATTTTTTATGCCTTGAAATGTAAATGACCACTTTGGGGACCTACTCTTTATTAGGAAATGTCTGTGATCTCTGGGTTCAGCCTTAGAGGATAAAACTGAACTTTAAAGCACGAAGACCACACATGTAATGACAGTTAATCTGAATTTAGCCAGCAGCTCTCATTTGAATGTACAGAATAGCAAGCTACTAACCTAGTCCAGATTTCAGCTCTTTTCTCTGATGATTAGGTGAAGCTCATCCTTGAAGTTCTTTTCAAGTGGGTCTGCTGTATTTAAGGAAGTGATCCCAAAGCACCTTCACAAGAAAGGAGTGACACACCACTTTTGAGTACTCTGTACCTTGAGAATCTTAGAAGGGTTTGCCATACATTGCAACTGACTTGACAGCACACAATAATAACGATAATAATTACAATATAATCTTCACACAAAGCTTCAGTAGTTTTGTTATTGCTGCCTCCACATTCTAGATTATGGGTGGGGGGAATGAATGAGCAGTAAAGGAACCTACATTATCAAATTCTTTGTCTCATGGACTACATGCTGCTAGATGTGGACAAATGTTCAACAAGTGACTATGTATTTCCAGGGGATCCTACGTGTAGAGACATAGAGATGGGGTTCTCCAATTATTGTCTCTTTTTCTTGTCTGATAATGTGCTTCTTCACCTGATTCTCTGACTGATTCTCTTACGTGTGATTGTGAATGTCTGTCCCAAACTTGTCCCTTCCGCTTTCTTTTTTAGTCATGTGGTGGCAGGCTCCATCTTTCTTTTCTCCCAAGTGTGTTGTTCACTCTGAAAAAAAAAACCTTATCTTCACTGAAGGCAACCTTTCCTTTAGAACTCAATCTTCCATAGAGGCTATACAAGGCTACCTGAAGCTGTTCCTTGAAAAGGTGACAATGTCTCAACTCCAGTGGGCTGTGGGTGACCTTGCTTATTTGCGTCCATTCTTGTCCAGTTTGTGGTCTGGCTTTGGAATAGGAACAACCTTGATTAACCTGGTGGGTGACTCTGTGATCTTTGATACCATTTACTATGGCATTTTTCTGAGTTACCTAGACAAGTTGTTATCTTTAGAGCTGGTATAAAAATTATCTACCTAACCACAGTCCTTAAACTTCAGAAAAGACTGAATATACTACCTGCCTTTACAATGTAACATAATCAGTAGATTTATTATTTCAGTGTTCTTTCTCTCTCCCTCATAGTTATGTTCTATCAAGTTGGAATCAACTTATAACAAGCCTAATGGTGCTCTCAAGGTATGTGAGATATTTAAAGACTGGTTTTACCACTTCCACAGCCTCAGTGAGTTTATTTAATTCATTCATTTGTTTAAAAAAATTTCCCCACCTTTCTTCTCAAAAGGACCCTAGGCAGGTGAGTTTGAACCCTAGTCCATCACCCTAGTAGTAGTAGTAGGCATCCTTCAGTCTCGAAAGACTATGGTATCGTGCTCTGTATGGAGGACTTGGAACAGCATCTAGTGTGGCTGAGGAGGCCAATTCGAGAGTGACAATCCCTTCCACACTGGAGACAAATCCAATCTGTCCCCTGTCCAGCTCCCTGGTTTTGCTTCCTTTGTTACTTCCTCTTTGCCTCAGCCTGCTGGACAAGGGTCTCTTCAAATTGGGAGAGGCCGTGATGTACTGCCTGCCTCCAGGCTGAACAATCAGATGTCAGAGTTTCCCATCTGTTGAGGTCTATTCCAAGGCCTTCAGATCCCGCTTGCAGATATCCTTGTATCGCAGCTGTGGTCTCCCTCTGGGGCGATTTCCCTGCACTAATTCTCCATATAGGAGATCCTTTGGAATCCGACCATCAGCCATTCTCACAACGTGCCCAAGCCAGCGTAGACGTCGCTGTTTCAGTAATGTATGCATGCTGAAAATTCCAGCTCGTTCTAGGACTACTCTATTTGGAACTCTGTCCTGCCAGGTGATACCAAAAATCCGTCGTAGGCAACGCATATGGAAGGTGTTCAGCTTCCTCTCCTGCCGGGCACAAAGGGTCCAGGACTCGCTGCAGTACAGGAGTGTGCTCAGGACACAGGCTCTATAGACCTGGATCTTGGTATGTGTTGTCAGTTTCTTATTGAGCCATACTCTCTTTGTGAGTCTAGAGAACATGGTGGCTGCTTTCCCAATGTGTTTATCCAGCTCGACATCTAGAGAGAGGGTGTCAGAGATGGTTGAGCCAAGGTACACAAAGTCATGAACAACTTCCAATTCTTGTGTGGAGATGGTAATAGAGGGAGGTGAGTCCACACCCTGGCCCATGACTTGTGTTTTCTTCAGGCTGATTGTTAGTGCAAAGTCTTGGCAGGCCTTGCTGAAACGGTTCATGAGTTGTTGGAGGTCTTCAGCAGAGTGGGCAACAATGGCTGCATCGTCTGCAAAGAGGAAGTCCCTCATGCATTTCAGTTGGACTTTGGTCTTCACTCTCAATCTAGAGAGATTAAAGAGCTTTCCATCTGATCTAGTCTGGAGATAGACACCTTCTGTTGCAGTTCCAAAGGCATACTTCAGCATGACAGCAAAAAAGATCCCAAAAAGTGTTGGTGCGAGGACACAGTCCTGTTTCACTCCGCTTCGGATGTCAAAGGGATCTGATGTTGAGCCGTCAAAAACTACAGTGCCTTTCATTCCATCGTGGAAGGACCTGATGATGTTAAGGAGACGAGGTGGACATCCAATCTTGGGAAGTATTTTGAAAAGGCCATCCCTGCTAACCAAGTCAAATGCTTTTGTAAGGTCTATGAAGGCCACTAAGAGTGGCTGTTGTTGTTCCCTGCATTTCTCCTGCAACTGTCGGAGGGAGAATACCATGTCAGTGGTGGATCTATTTGCTCGAAATCCACACTGTGATTCCGGATAGACTCTGTCTATCACCCTATCCACGACTATATAACACTGGATATCCCTTCTATTTCAAAGGTGTACCATCCACTTTGCTTCAGTCTGCATTATTTGTCTTACAAATTGCAACTGATTCACCTTGAGGCAATTTGCCATCTGTGCAATTCTGCAAGTATACAAATATTTAAAAGTCTACATGTGAATTTGTATTTGTTCAAATAGAAACATGAAAAGGGGGTGGGGGAGTAGGCTATAGCCTGGAATGGGTATGTGTGAAAGTTCCATAAACTACTGCTTGACCTTCAGTCTGCAGAAGAAGATCAAGCAATCGTTTATCCCACCTCTTCTGTTTTTCCATTTCCTCCTTCCTTCCTTTCCCATATCATCCCTGCTGGGAGCCATGCAATTTAATCAAATGTACTCAAATTATTCAGCAAAATAATAAAAACTCACAAGACAGTAACAAAAGGTAAGCCGCCTAGCTCAGTAGCTGTGGAAGCCACAACAGGGAAACCTAATTTTTTAAAATAACTCTACAATACCCAGAATCCCCTAGCTGGCATAGCCAGTAACCATCCTGCCTGGAGGATTCTGGGAATTGTCACACAAACAAAAACTCTTCCAGGCTGTGCGGCAGACTTGTATACCTTTGTGAACGAACAGGTGGCTCTTATTTCTTTCCCTATTGCAACATTCTAGGTTCCCGAGATACTTGTGTGACAAACCCAGACCTACTGGGATCTATCACACAGTTACTAAGCTGCCACCAACCATTCCCTATAATAAGTCACACAGACCAGGGATGGATTTTTAAACAATAAAAGAATAAGGTTTATTTTAAATACAAACAGGGTAAATAAAACAATCAGGTGAATAAAATAAAGTAACGTGGCTTATTCTCACACACACAAGCATACAGTTTGGTTCACCTAGAACCTTTAACTTAAAGCACAGACCCTGAACCCATCAGTTCTGGCTAACCAACAGACCCCTGAACCTTTCAGGCTGGTACTCTGACACACAGTAGTACCCTGTCAGACACCCAGACTCCCACAACAGCTTCTTCTTCCCAGCTGCTGCTTCGTCCCAACCCAGTGTCTCACAGTCTGTCTCAGCATCTCCCCTTCACCACACAGGCATCACATATTTATACAGTACAGCCCCTCCTCCTGATGTCCCGCCTTCCACTCCCCATAGGATGGAACTTTCCCTCCAAACCCATGACAGACAGGTAACATCAGTGCTGTTATGTAACACCTCCCCTCTTTATAAGTTGTTTTGTAGGGGGAAAGCTAAGGTGCTTTTTCCCAAAAAACAACCTGTATAAAACACACAACACCAATTATACCTACCATATTATACTTACTTACATTCTAAGTTAAACATTTCAAATAGGCATTTAAACATTTACCATATACATTACATCAATTTACCTTTATTAATACAAACCAATTTAAAACCAGGTACATTTTAACTTTTTGTTTTCATTATATACATATAGTCCATGTTCTCTCGCCGTCTTCAGTCTTCAGGTCTTCTTGATAAGGCGTCAGCAACACAGTTCACTGACCCTCTGACCACCTTCACTTCAAAGTCATAGTCCTGTAAGTTCAAAGCCCACCTCATAAGTTTGCTATTGTGGGTTTTCATCGTCTTTAACCATTGCAATGGTGAATGGTCAGTACACAGAACAAAATGTCTTCCCCAGATGTAAGGCTTGGCCTTCTGGATCGCGTAGACTATGGCCAAACACTCCTTCTCCACGGTTGCCAAATGTCTCTCACCTTTTTGAAGTTTCCTACTCAGGTAGGACACTGGATGCTGGTCACCATTCTCATCCTCTTGGCACAGAACTGCTCCTACCCCGCTGTTAGACGCATCGGTGTAGATGATAAACTCCCGGTCGAAGTCTGGAGCACGCAGGACAGGATAGTTGATTAACGCCTCCTTCAACCTCTGGAACGCCGCCTCACAGTCGCTGGTCCACGGGATGCGGTCATCAGCCGTCTTCCTCGTCAGATCGGTCAGCGGAGCCGCAATCTCGCTAAACCTCGGGATGAACTTTCTGTAGTAGCCCACCAACCCAAGAAATGATTTGACCTTTTTCTTGGTGTTGGGTCTAGGCCAATCACGAACAGCTTCTATTTTGGCCTCCAGGGGTTTTATCATTCCTCCCCCTACCATGTGACCCAAGTATTTTATTTCTGGGCTACCCAGCTGACACTTGCTGGCCTTTACTGTTAGCCCTGCTGCACTTAACCTCTGCAGCACTAACTCCAGGTGTATCAGGTGATCTTCCCAGGTATTACTGAAGATCCCTATGTCGTCAATGTAGGCCACTGTAAAGTCATTGAGCCCTGCCAAGGTCTGGTCCATCAGCCTTTGGAATGTGGCTGGTGCATTCCTGAGACCAAAGCTCAGGACTCGAAACTCATAGAGACCAAAAGGGCTGCAAAAGGCAGTCTTTTCTTGATCCCTGGGATCAATTCTTAATTGCCAATATCCCTTTACCAGGTCCAATGATGAGATGAACCGACAACCCCCTATGGTTTCAATCAGGTTGTCTAGCCTGGGCATTGGGTAGGCATCAGGAGTGGTTACACGGTTTAACTTCCTGTAATCAACACAAAACCTAATGCTCCCATCAGGCTTGTCCACAAGGACTATTGGAGAGGACCAAGGGCTAGAAGAGGGGACGATTATGTTCTCCCTCAGCATTTCGTCCAGCTCCTTCCGCACCTTGTCCCTATAGGGTCCCGTTACTCAGTATGGGGATACTGCCTGCGGGGGTGCATCCCCTGTGTGGATCCGATGCATCACTCCCTTCACTATCCCCGGCTTGTTGGAAAATACCTGTTGATATTTATTAAGCAGCATTTTTAATTCTTGCTGCTGGTCTTGGGTGAGTGCAGGACTGATCTTTACCTCCTCTGGGTTGTATTTTACTTCCCCTCTACCCTCCCAGAAGGGTAATTCCGCTTCCTCACACTCAGCTGCTTTTATCGCGAATAAAACCCTCTGTTCCCCTCTGTAGTAGGGTTTTAGGGCATTCACATGAACCACCCTCCTTGCTTGGTTCTCCTCCTGCTCTATTAGGTAGTTCAGGTCTGACATCTTGGAAATGACCCTATATGGTCCTGCCCATTTGAGCTGCAGTTTATTCTCTCTGCAGGGCCTAAGCCAAAGCACCTCCTCCCCTGGGTCAAAGTGCCTCTCTCTAGCTTTGCGGTCATACCATGTTTTCTGTTTGACCTTCTGCGCTTGCAGGTTTTCTGCTGCCAGCTCTAGATTTCGCTTTAGGTCATTCATCAAGGTGTCTATGTAAGTCACAACGTCTTGTGGGTCATCCTGGGTGATCTGCTCCCAATTTTGTTTTATCAAATCAAGGGGCCCTTTCACCCTTCTCCCAAATAGAAGTTCAAATGGACTAAACCCGGTACTGGCTTGTGGCACTGATCGATAAGCAAACAAAAGGGATTGCAGCTTCTGGTCCCAATTGTTTGGATTCTCTGCCAAGTAAGCCCTAATCATGCGCATTAGAGTCCCATTGAACTTCTCAGTTAACCCATTGCTTTCAGGATGATAAGCAGTGGTTTCCTTGTGCTTAATTCCACAGATCTGCCATAAGCGTTTCATGAGCTTTGATGTGAACGATGCGCCCAAATCTGTGATTATCTCTGAGGCAAATCCCATCCTGGACATATACCCCACCAAAGCATCGGCCACTGTGTTAGTTTCAATGTTAGTCAGGGGTATGGCTTCAGGATACCTTGTGGCATGGTCCACAATTGTTAGGATGAACCTGTTCCCCCTTTTTGTGGCCTTGGGCAAAGGTCCCACAATATCCACCCCTATGCATTTAAACGGAGTGTCAATCACAGGCAAAGGGCACAACTTTGCTTTGGTCCTATCGCGGTTATTCCCCTGCCTTTGACACACATCGCATTGTTTACAGAACTCCCTGATCTGCTTCCCTATGTCAGGCCAGTAGAAATTCTGTGTGATTCTCTGCTGTGTTTTGTTGACCCCTAAGTGTGCAGCAAACATGTCAGAGTGCCCCCTTTGTAAGATCATGGGGCGATACTTTTCAGGTACCACCAGCTGACTTCTGATCCCATCTCCCCCTTTTGAGATATTCCTCAGGGTTTCTCTATATAAAATCCCCTTTTTCTCCAGAAATCTCACTGGGGTCTCAGGTGTTAGCTGGGCGTCAGTCACCTGTTCGAAACACTTTTGGAGAGTGGCGTCTGCCTTTTGCTCCTGTCCAAATCTGCTGTCTGTGGTTAAGGTTTCCACCACAGCTTCTGAACTTCCCCCACCTGCTTCCGTCTCTGGCTCATCATTACCCCCCTGAACTGTCCCTGTGGTGGCTTGTGAGCGTGTAATCACTAGCACCCGTTTCACATGTTCAGCCAGGTCATTTCCCATGAGCACGGCTGCTGGCAGAGTCGATGAAATCGCTATCCGCCAATCTCCCCTCCAGCCTTGAAAGTTGACAGGTACCTCTGCTACTGGCAGAGAGATTATCTGCCCCTCAATCCCTGCCACCTTCATGCTCTCATTTGGGATTATAAACTCCCTAGGAATAATATCTGGATGGCACAGGGTTACCTGGGAACAAGTGTCCCGCAGCCCCCTATACTGACGGTCAAGTATTCCTACGTCCACCCCTGCTGTCTCAAACAACTGAGAATCTGTTTTTATCAGCAAGCAGCGCTTTACCTCCACCAGAGGACCATTTTCCTCAGCCTGATCAGCAGAGGTAGCTGTTCCAGACTGAGTAGCTATGGCAACAGGCTCCCTCTGTGACACTGAGCCTTGCTCTTTCTGGACACAGAACACAGCTTTTGGCTTGGTCCCACTAGAATTCTGAGGCACCATTCCTTTTAGCTGCTTCAATTTCTCACACTCTGAGATCAGATGACCCTTTCCCTGACAGAAATAGCATTTTCTGGTGTATTTTGATTCTCTCTCCTCTTGTTTGGGTTTTCCCTCCAAATTCTGAGGGCTTGGTTTCATGCCTGAGGGCTTCCCTTCACCATGGGCCCCTCCCCCTTGCTGGCTTTTCCCTGGTCCCTGAGAGTACTTGCTGTAGGTTTCTTTGGGTTTACCTACAGATTTCCCCTCACCCAAGGGCTTTCTTATTTGGGAGATAAAATCCGCGATCTCTGCGGCTGCTGCCACAGATTTCGGTTTCCTTTCCCTCACCTGGAATTTCAATTCCCCATGCAGGACTGAATAGAACTGTTCCAGGGCTATCAAGTCTTTAAGCTGTTCATAGGTCTCTGTTCCCTCCTGCGACAGCCATTTCTCAAGCAGCCTCACCAATTGGGCCCCCACTTGGGTAAAAGTCTGTTCTGGCTTCTTGGTGAGGGACCTGAACCTTTGTCTCAGCTGCTCTGCATTTATCCCATGTCTTGCGAACACCAGTTTTTTAAACTCTGCAAAATCTTTCATCCGTTCCTCAGGCATCTCGGCATAAACCTCAGCCAGGCTACCACTGATTAAAGAACGCATGATGGTCATCTTCTCAGTTTCCCTCACTGAGAAGTCCACAAACGCTCTTTCCACTAAGGAAAAGAACACCTCAGGACAATCTCCCTTGTGGTACACAGGGAATTTCTTCAGGTCAGCCTTAGACAGTTGGCCTCCCTCAGAATCCCTATTATTATTATTGTTCTGGTTCATCAGTTCCAGTTTTCTTAATTCAAACGCCATCTTCTCTCTCTCCATTCTTTCTTCTCTCTCCATTCTCTCTCTCTCTCGCTCTAATTCAAATGCCATTTTCTCTCTCTCTAATCTTTCCTCCATTTCCCTCACCCTCAGTTCATGCTGTTGGGCTAGGAGTATTTTCCTGAGTTCTGGGTCCTGCTCTCCTGTGCTGTCACCTTGCACTGAGCCAAATTCATCCTCAGAACCTTGGTCAATCTGGGGGTCTTTCACTTCACTCATGTCTGCTACTTGGCTTCGAGTCAAGGGCATACCCCCCCTCAGAACAGGCTGCTTTAAAAAGTCAAGCCTCAAAATAAAACGACCACTTTTTTTCCTTCTTGCCTCAGAACCAGCTCTCCCTAGAGATTGCTGCTGTTCTTCAGCACTTAAATTGCAACAGTATCGAGTCAGAGCCTACCCCCCTCTGCTGGGCCTCTCAGCTGGCAAGCTAGCTCGCTGTTGCTACGCAGTTTTGCCTCAGCGTTTTCCCGCCAAAACTAGGCTGCCTCAGAGCACCTTAATCTAAGTCTCCCCAGTTGGCACGTTCTTCTACTAGCGCACCTCCCCGTGAGGTACACCTAGAAGATTACCTACGCGCCTCAGACTGTCCCTGACTAGACCCCCCTTGCTCTGGGCACACCTGCCAAGGCTTTCCTGGACCGCTGGACAACTGGACCAGTCGTATCCCACACGCTGGACACCAATCAATGTGACAAACCCAGACCTACTGGGATCTATCACACAGTTACTAAGCTGCCACCAACCATTCCCTATAATAAGTCACACAGACCAGGGATGGATTTTTAAACAATAAAAGAATAAGGTTTATTTTAAATACAAACAGGGTAAATAAAACAATCAGGTGAATAAAATAAAGTAACGTGGCTTATTCTCACACACACAAGCATACAGTTTGGTTCACCTAGAACCTTTAACTTAAAGCACAGACCCTGAACCCATCAGTTCTGGCTAACCAACAGACCCCTGAACCTTTCAGGCTGGTACTCTGACACACAGTAGTACCCTGTCAGACACCCAGACTCCCACAACAGCTTCTTCTTCCCAGCTGCTGCTTCGTCCCAACCCAGTGTCTCACAGTCTGTCTCAGCATCTCCCCTTCACCACACAGGCATCACATATTTATACAGTACAGCCCCTCCTCCTGATGTTCCGCCTTCCACTCCCCATAGGATGGAACTTTCCCTCCAAACCCATGACAGACAGGTAACATCAGTGCTGTTATGTAACAACTTGGACTGAAGAAAATGTTTTTTGAAATACGGATTTTCAGAAGAAAATGAAAACATATTTCAAATGGTTGAGTTATTCCCACACAAGTTAAAGGGTGGTCCCTGCAGCTTTTTCATCTCATTTACTGCCAAACTCCTATTCATAAACTGATTGTGATTTCGATAAGCTTACCTTTGCTGAGGGTGGGCTTTTTATTGATCATACAGGCTCAGCAGACACTAGATTTCATTGGGAGACATCTGAAATTCCCCACTAAGCTTACAGTCACAGCAATGATGATAGGCATCTCAGCCAAGAGCATTTCTGTTTGATCTGTCTTGTAGCCACTGGTAGTATTTAATTATGTCATTTCAGGATTACACTTTAGAAGGGTGATATTTAAATTCAATTGAATTATTGCTAAGACTAAGAGGCAAATTCTGATGTTGCCCTTTTTTAAACATTGCTTGGGGTTTTTGGTAATTTGAACATTGATTTCTTAATCATAATCCACTTGCATGTGTGAGATTTTAAGAAAAGTGTATATTAGAAACAAATGTATCCAGTAAGTGCTGCATGTCTTCAACTGAAACCCTCCTGGAATAATGGCCTTGAACTGCTTGAAAAAGTCTCTCACAGAATGTGAATGTCTTCATCATCTTAGTTGATGTATTGTCCCCTCTACTGTCAGGGAACAAGTGCAGCTGCATCAATAGAATGGGGAGAGCATGGAGGACCACGAAATTATCAGCACCATAAAGGGTGCATTTATTTCAGAGGTGAGTAAGCTACATTAGTCTTGGGGCAAATTTCTTTTCCTGGATGCCTACTGGGGTACAAATGGAGCCCTCTAAAAAAAAACCTAAAGAAATAAACAAACATGAAACAAAAGTAGAAGTGAGCAGAAGTTCTATTTTTTTATTTTTTAAAAGTCTTTAAAAGGTATAGAAAAGCCTCTGCAATACATTTAAAAGAGGAATGCAGAAATGGCAATGGACTGTTTCCATGTGCTTTCATTTCCCCCCCAAAAAAGACAGGGGGATCTGGGGATCCAAGAAGTGCCCCAGGTCAACAGAAATAGCCTTGGGGGTCACACATGTAGCCCAATCGCCACTTGATTCCCATTCATAATTTGGATGGTCCATCTTAGTTATAAAAACCCTTTCGGCAGGCCACAGCTATGAACTGTTAGAAGTCTATTATCGACTGTGGCTGAAACTATCCTAGGGCTGGGTCACACATAATAGTTTAGCCAGTAGCTGGGATCAGGGAATGTTAGGGACAAAAATTAAGCCACAGATTTGGAAAAAGGGTAACTAAGAACACAAGGGTACAACAAAGTTGAGGGAAACATTGACTGCTCAGGTATGCCTTGAGAGGCAACCTTATATTCCATTGTATTCAGCAAGACCCAACAGCCAGTATGCAGTCTGTCAAGGGCCTGAGGCACTTCACTGAGGTATTGACGTAAGGTTTTCTGCATAAGGGAGCTGCTGATAGATCCAACAGATCCTGGTGGGTGATAAGGAAGGATACATCATAAATTCTCTCTGGTTATCTGAAGTTCTTCTTGGATTCTGGAAGGTAGATTTGGGACTGTGTTTTCAAGATGGAGCTGTCACATTAAAACATTTCGGCCATTCTGTTTTGATTTAGTTCTGAAATTGGTACAGACAGAGGATGAAATCCTGTTCGGTAAGTTACACTGCATAAAGCTGATGATATCATTGGCCACAACATTTTCAGAAATAAAACATTTCAGACTCAACACCCCCCTGCCTCAAAAAAGATCCCAAGGGTCCTTTTTGTCACCGGGAAGCTGTTGGGGGCCGCAGAATGGGGTGAATTCTAGAAAACTGCCACCACTGGGATAATTTTACCAAGAACAGTGATTTCTGATAATTAAATATAGATTATTACAATGCACTCTACGTGGGGCTGCCTTTGAAGACGGTCCGGCGACTGCAACTGGTCCAGAATCGAGCTGCGCGGCTGGTGAGTGGTGGAGCTGCTAGAGATCACATCAAGCTGATTCTGTTTGGGTGGCATATAAGTTCAATCAATCAATCAATCAATCAATCAATCAATCAATCAATCAATCAATCAATCAATCAATCAATCAATCAATCAATCAATCAATCAATCAATCAATCAATCAATCAATACTCTAGTTCCATGAACCCCAGCACTTTCTTGACAATGAAAAGGGTTTGGGACATTTGAAGTAGGAAAAATCAGAAATGTTTCATGTCTGTAAAATTGCTGCAACTGATCATGTCATCAGTCTTACACAGTACAATTTATTGAACAGGGTTTTAGCTAGAGTGTTGCACATGTTCAGTCTGATACATTCTCTGCTGTCTTAAGTTAATTCAGGTCGTGCTGTCATTGCACATGACTGGTGCACATAGCACAACATACAAATACTGCAAAAACAATACCAATCTTTGTAGAAGGAGGAGACAAATATCTAGTTGCCTTGTGTGCTCCCAGAGGCATATCTAGTTGCCTTGTGTGCTCCCAGAGGCATCTCCCCCTAGTCTTCTTCAGCCAGGTACAGGAGACTGCATGGAAAGAAAGCTGTTGCCAGATGACAGGATCATTAATGAAGTTAATAATAAAATGTCTTTTCCTTCTTCCACTCCAAGATCTGAATTGCCCAGCCTAATGAATAATCTTAAAGTATGCTAAAGAAAGGGTGAAAAGATGAGCTTGGAAGGAAGGAAGGGAAGGAGGGAGGGAGGGAGGGAGGGTAGGTGAGTAATACATGGGATTTTCAAACGTTTTCCAACTATTTTCCTTTTCTTTAATGCTTAAAGTTGCCAATCGGACATTTTCCCCTTGTCCTTCTACTCTAGTAAGGTTTTCTGTGTAGTAATGTTATATGAATTTAAACCCAAATTTAAGCAACATGTTTAATTGCATTTTAATGATTCACTTATTTATTTTAAATATTTTTGCACTGCCTTTCTGCATAAAAGGATCCAGGGTAATGTGTAACCATTTTCCACTAACGTTTCAATATCTGACTTTTTGCTGTCTTCTGTACTGTTATTCACATAAAAGCTAGATATTGTGGATAAACAAGATCAAAATAATGCTTGATATACTGGTTGAGGGAGACGTTAGGGCTGCCCCTGAAACAACTGTTGTTGTTTCTGTTTCTTTGTATATTTGGCTGGAGTTATATTATGGCTGAATTCTGCCAATGCTGAAGTACTGTTCTGACGTTTCTTCAATGACCTTAGGTTATTTGAGGGCAGGCAATCACATCTTTTCAAAACTATTTGAAAACTAACATATGCAGTGGCAACAAAAGCCTTTACATAACCAGACACTTCCGGGGCACGGGGGAGGGGAATCAAACTTTGTTGAAGTGAGAGTAGATGCTGTGTTTAATTTTTTTTTACCAATAATAAATTTTAAAAAGGGGTCACACAAAGAAAGATTCCTTGGGGAAAAACATCTGGCGAAGATGCTAGAGCAAGCAATTTGGAAAAGAGGCGGGAGAAATGGGCAAAAGTAGAATTATTTCACATGCAGGATTAAAGCAGGGTTGCTATTTTTCTCATCAGCCACAGTCAATTTAGTGTTTTGGAAAGATAAAAGGATTAGAGTATTTGACTGCAGAAATAAAATGCAGTGACATCACATGTCATTATTTACATGGCCATTTATTTTAAAGGCCACAAAGACACGGCCAAAGAGCCCGAAAACCCCACAACAACCATTAGATCCCGGCCGTGAAAGCCTTCGTGAATATATTAAAGACAAGGACCTTTCTCAACTACAATTGGAGAAACCAAATTACCTTCTTGACCACTTAAAAGAGCTCCATATGTATATGCGTTGAATGACTTAGGCATTTTACAAACTTTTGATGAAGAGTAAATAGGTTATTGTTTTTGTTGATCCAACAAAATGAGATTACTGTATTTTCCAAATACAGTGGTGCCCCGCATAGCGACGTTAATCTGTTCCAGGATTAATGTCGCTATCCGGATTCATCGCTATGCAGGGGGGAAAACCCATAGGAACGCATTAAACTCCGTAAAATGCATTCCTATTGGGGAAAAACTCACTGCTATGCGGGGAATCTTCCATCCGGCCACCATTTTCGCCGCACGGTAAGCGAGGGTAGGGTGCGAAAACGCTGTGGGCGCCCATTTTGTTGACCCGGTGGTCGTTAAATGGCATCGTTAAACGGTGTGCTCGTTAAGCGAGGCACCACTGTATAGTTGGCCAATATCCACCTGTCACTGATCCAGTCTTTTGACAATGAAACAAGTACAGTCTGTTCGGTGTGTAGTTTTCCTTTCTGATATCTTCTGTGCCTGAAACCCAGTAGGCAATCACAACTATAATCTGTTTCCCAGAGACTTCACACATCAACAGTTAATCTAGTAAGCAAATGCCATTCCTGAAAGATGTTGTTGGATGCATATCTTTAAAAATTTTACTCATCTTGTGTTTATTCAGAGCCCAGCTTGCAATACTGTTTTCTGCATGGAGATGGATCTGTTCTCCTGTTGACCAGCATTACTCAACCACATTCTTGAGAGACTGCCTCTAGCTCAGAAAGTGTGAAAGTTTCAATGTTTGATGCTTATTTTGTTAGGGGCTGACACTGCTAACAAGGGAGCCAATTAGTGACTGTTGTGATAGTTTGTGCAGTATAGACAGCTGTTAACCACAGTTGAGTATGGGTTCTTCTGCTGCTCCATTTACGGGGGAATACAATTATGATGAGGAGCAGATACCTTCTGTGAACCATGATTTAACCTAAGAGATACATCTATGATCTCCAACTAGCCAATTTCCCAGTCTTTCTGTAAACCCTGAAAATTCCAAATGCAATAAGCTGATTTCCTGCATTTATTACTTTGTATACCCACTCTACAAAGTAATTGAAGTTGCAGATACTGTAGAATGAAGGCACACGTGTTATTTATCATGCTATGCATATCCTGAAGGCTTCATGTCATTGATCAAGTGGGTGCTAATATGTGTGGAAGGATTTTTCCCCGTTCCAGTTATCTAACAGCATGTATAGTCAGCTATTGTAGTTTATATGAAATGAAACATTGCCTGATCAATCAATGACAACATTAAGTATAACTAATTTGCCAGAGTTAATGAATGACACAGAGACCTTTCTCTTTAAAATGCTTAGAAAATCTTGTTCTGTATCACTACAAGTGCAGTTTTCATTTATAATATGAAACAACAGAAATGTTATTTTAATTTCAGAAGGTTATTGTTTTTGTTGATCCAACAAATCTTGTATGTGATAATGTAATTACAACTCTGGGAAGTTCTAGACCTCAAAAGGATATGCAACATTTTGAAACTTGGGAAATGATTTAGTTTTTGAAGTCAGTCCTTGGCATCAAAATGGAACTTTCTGATTCTGGTAATTTGACATCCAAATTCAATTCTTGTGGTTGGTTAGTTTGATGAATGAGATCAATATATTATTTCCCTAACTGCATGTCGTCCATGAGTAAAATTCAGGCTGCTACATCAATTCCTCTATGCTATTATTCTCAAATAATGATGGAAAATCTTCACCCATCTTGAGAATATTTGGGGATAATGAAGAAGCTTTTGATGCTAAATTCATTTAACTTCAAATTAATCCATCTTAATTCTAACAATTAGTTATTGTTTGTCTTCAGCAAAATGGTGTAAGGCATTACCAAAGATAAAATGATTGAATATCTAGACCAGCAAACTGTATAGAAAAAAGAATAACCATGCTTTTGCGAAGGAAAGTGCAATCCCTTCGCTTTGGATTTCTTTATCAATAAACATATGGACATGCGCAACTTGTGATCTGAATGGGGGTGAGAGAAGATGCTGATAGATGGTCATACCAATTCATGCAGCAAGGCTCTGGATTGTAATTCATTTGTTACCACTTGAATTAAGATTTGCTTACTGAGGGCTCTTTTTAGTTGAACTCCTATTGCTTAGTGCAGTCAGTCACACTAGAGTATGCCCATTGGATCAGTGAGAATCTGGTGAGTGAACTCCTTAGTTCTGTTAACTTAAATGGGTCTTTAGTTGTGACTTACTTTGGCATACATTGTAAGTCACAACTAGAGCAGGCCCATTTGAATCAAAGGAAGTTATGAAAAAGTTGACTTACCCAGTCACCACTCAGTGGGCCTACTTTAGTGTGACTTACTATGCTAAGCAACAGGATTTCAGCTTTTGTATTCTTTTTCTATCATGCCCAGTGTAAGCACATATAGACTTATCTACCTATTTGGTATCTGCCTCCAAAGAATTCTTACTAGCAAGATATTTGAGTCTTCAATCTTCCTATTCAGTCAAGCACAATTCTGTTCTAAACATTTAAGATAGCACTTTTTATTATGCTGATAAAACATATGTAATAAAAAAATTGGAATCATAAAGGAAGACATTTTGAAAGAAGTTAACGCCCTAATGCTTTTCCGTGTTTGACATTTAATTAAAATTTATACTGTAAGCATGTTGTTAATACCTCAGCACTGATTGAAATCATGCACAAGTTCTGTGCCAAATCTTTCTAATTCTAAAAGCAAGGGGCAGCATTTCTAAAAGCAGGAATTGCCAGAATGCAGAGGAGCATGAACAGTGTTTTGCAGTTTTATTTCAGTGATCTAAAATATCTGTTGACCATTCCAAACTCGTTTCGTTTAGTCGTTTATTCATGTCCGACTCTTCATGACCCCATGGACCAGAGCACGCCAGGCCCTCCTACCAGTCAAAAGCTTTTGTGTAGTCAATGAAGCAGAAGTAGATATTTTTCTGGAACTCTCTGGCTTTCTCCATAATCCAGCGCAGGTTAGCATTTTGGTCTCTAGTTCCTCTGCCTCTTCAGAATCCAGCTTGTACTTCTGGGAGTTCTCGGTCCACATACTGCTGAAGCCTACCTTGGAGGATTTTGAGCATAACCTTGCTAGTTGTGCCAAACTAGTTGTGCCTTTTTAACAGACCCACACTAGCCTTTCTAACTTGCACATGCCTTTTGTTTTCTTGCAGTCACCTTATTCTCACATGCTTTGTGCTGAAGCATTTTTATTTTTATGAGCAATATATGCATGTGTGTCATGGTGAATGGCTGGTCAACCAACTGCAAGATTGGTGTTGGAGTTTCTTGCAAACTTGCATGCTGCCTTCAGTATGTGTGGCTGAGAGGGACCTTTCTGGGCTGGGGTGACTGTTAACCTATTCATCAATCTATCTGTTCCCTCCTGCCTCTGATTTTAAAGAGAATCAATCAGCCTGTTGAAGCCTGTTGTTGAAAGTCTATCAGCCATGTTTCATCAGTTTGCTATTTGATCTGTTCAACTGTAAGTAAATAAAACCTTTTTATTCTTTCTTCTACTGATATTTCAGAGTGTGTTATTGAGACTAAATTCCAGTTAATGAGAGAAAATAGATGGACTTCTCTGGGGAAACTGAAGGTATTCTGCTCTGCAAATCCCTGCACTTCTGCTACATAACTAGAGGAGTTTAACCAAAATTCAAAACTCCTCAACAGTCACAGCCTCCAAGTAATGTTGAAACTGCAAGTGAGAAATTGCAAAAGCCCTCCACACCACTCAACAGAAGGAGGCAACTGAAAAGTTTCTGAGTAAAACATTGTTTCTGGAGCAATGGTAAATGCTAGGGAAGCAAACATCTCTCTGTCTCAATATTGTTGAGTTCCTCCCCATTGCTCTTGCACGTTCTTCCTCTGCTTCCTTGGTTCACATCAGGTTATGAGATTTTGATTTTTTCCCCTGTGTTTATCCATGAATTCTACCTAATTTACACAATTTTTCCCAAGCCAAGGGCATTATTTCCTCCAATTATTTGTATTTGTATTTGTATTTACACAATTTTTCCCAAGCCAAGGGCATATATTTTCCCCAATTATTTGTATTTGTGCAGTTTTTATTTTTAAATGCATGCATTATTTATGCTTACTTTTTTTCACAGCAAAGCAACAATTTACTTGTCACAATTTAGTGAATTAATTCACAGTTTGTTTTGGCTTGCAGAGCAAAAATGCTAGTTTTGTCAGGACTCTTAGTGCTAATTAAATTCTTTTTCATCTTCAGGAAATGCACATGTCCAGACTCAATTATGACAGGTGCCAATGTGTATAAATTGCAGTATTTCGCTTCAAACTGCAAGCAACTGGCAACTAGGAAGCCACGTATAACTTCAAGTGGAAGTCAGGTATTTTACTCTGTGTACCATCCAGGTGTATGAGTACATTTTATACTAGATGTGGTGTCTGCCCAGGTCATGATAAACATGGCTGATAGACTGATGAAACATGGCTGATAGACTCTCATTGCATGGACCAATGAGAGTCTGGAGAGGTGGAGTCACAAGATACAAGAATCTCTGCAGGGGGAGGAGAAAGTTAGATTGGAGATTGGAGTTTGGAGTAGAGAGAGGGGGTTGGTAGTTGAGAGTGGATGAAATAGATGTTTTGCTAAGAGTTAAAGACATTGATTGTACTGTCATTACCTGTAATAATAAACAACTTCTATTTGGTTCTTTTTAAAAATGACATATTGCCTGGACCTCTGTGATTAATAATAAACAATGTTGATGTAATCAACTGGTGGCAGTGACACAATATATAGCTTTTGTCCTGTGATTGGTGAAACAACTAAGGGGCAGGCGGAAACATGACAGTAGACTAAGGAATCTATTGTTCCTTATGAAACACTGACTGAAATCCAGTAGTAAGTCATAACTAAAGTAGGCCTAAAGTACACTTTTTGTATATTAAATACCAAAACATTTTGCAAAATCGAGAAAGGGAGGTTTATACCCTATGGAATAGAGGCAGCTATAACCCACACTCTTTGAAAGTGCCAAGGTCATCTAGAGCAGTGGTTCTTAACCTTTGTTACTCGGATGTTTTTGAACTGCAACTCCCAGAAACCCCAGCCAGCACAGTTGGTGGTGAAGGCTTCTGGGAGTTGCAGTCCAAAACTCCTAAGTAACCCAAGGTTAAGAACCAGTGATCTAGAGCCGAAACACATAAAAGCCAAAGTCAGAAAGAGCACAGAGAGCCCCCGTTGTTCCATACTCCATGTGATGGTTTCAGAACATACTAACAGTTTGGCTTCACAAGTCATTGAAGGTTTCTACTCAGCTAAGCAGTTATGACTAAGAATCTTCACAGCATTTTTTCAGAGAGCCTTCCCAAAACAGGGTCTTCTTCTCAACAGTTATGTTTACATGCCAAAGGCAACAAGAGAGACTTGTTTTTCTTGTTATCAATTATTTAACTAGTTCCTACAGCGATTGGAATAGTAGTGACAGTTTTCATTTTAGAAGCTGAAAATCTCCTTTTTTTGACTCCCTTTTGGGGAGTCAGCAGGCAGTTAAGATGGGGAGGTCTTTAGAAATTTGACTCATTATTTTAAAATAATGTTTTAGAGTACCTGTGTATATAGTTTTACATTTTAATTAGTCTACTTTAACTATGGATTTTAAATGTTTTTGTCTTGCGTCCTCACTAGAGGAGAAAATTAAGGTAAAATAAAATAAAATTCCACATGTCAGGCTAGTTAAGAATTGTTGAGGTCCCTAAGTTATGTTATAGGTAAGGGGCCCCATAGATTAATATATATTATGGTGTAATATTAACAGAACTGTTGTTTGCTAGAACTGTTGTTTTAGTTAGAAGCCTCTCAAAACCTGAGGTTCTAATTTGTAGCTTACTTAGCTTGTGCATCCATCAGTGGTCACAGGAAACCACTATTATAATATTTTCCCCATTGTACTTTATATATCGACGTCATCAGGTATTCACTTTCTTGTATTGTATGTAAGGCTAAATGTGCAGTAGGTGCGTGTGCACATAAATCCAGTCTGCAAACATCCAATGCATCTGGCAGCCCCCTTTGAATGCAAAGATCTACAAAGGTCTGAATGAGCTTACAGAGTTCCTGGGATTAGGAATTCTAATAAGGCCAGCTTCCCAATCAATGGAGCTCTGTAATGGCATTCAGCAGAATGTAATCACAGAAACATCTATAGATCAAAGTCCTCCAAATACTTCTGGGTATGTGGATGTGACATTATAGGACTTACTTGCAGAGATGTCAGCATGCATGTCTTTTTTAAAAAATTTTTTAACATTTTTAATTTTACTAAAATGAATTACACAACATAAACCTATTACCACAAAGAAAGAAAAAAGAAAAAAAAACCTGATAAAATACAATTACATATCACACAGTGCCACCTTCACCTTCAGGGCAGCATTGCACTTCATTCAATCCATTTTCCCTCCAAAAATGCATTGTTTCTTCCCTCAGTGTATACCCCTTCCCTCTCCGAAATATATATTCCAAAAATACATTCCATATTTTCTTAAGATCACTTTTTTTTGAATGGCTTCTTATTATATTCATATCACATGTCAGTTTATCATTAATTGCCATGTCCCATAATTCGCTATACCATTCCTCTAGGCTGAATTGATTATCATTTCTCCAGTTTCTTGCCAAAATCATTCTTGCAGCCACAATCATTATTACTATTAAATCCTTATTTTCTTTCAACAGTTGATCCTTATTGACCAAATTCAATAATACAGTTAATGGGGACATTTGAATATTTAATCATATTATTTCACTTATTTCTTTAAAGATTTGATTCCATTCTTGCTTTCCTACATCACATAACCACCACATATTTATATACATCCCCTTCTCTTTTTTACACCTCCAACATAATGATGATACACTTTTATCCATTATATTCATTTTACCACTTCCATATAACTTTATAGCAATTTTCTTCAATCCTTACAGACATGTTTTTCATAATTTTTTGATCCCATACTTTATCCCATTCTTCACCTATTACATCTTTATCTAAATCACATTGCCATTGCATTTTTAATCCTTGTGTACGTGTTCAGCTTGCGTTAATAGTTTATATTTTTGACTTAAAATTCCTTTTCTTTCTGTCTTTTCCTCTGATTTCAATCTATTTTCTATAATATCTTCAAATTTTGCCATTTTTCTACTTTTCTCCTTACTATTCCATTCGTTTGTCCACCTTTCTAATTGGATCATATTTAACATGAGATCCCCTCTCCTCCCAATACCTTTTTTATATTTTCTGTATCTCTCATCTTCTCCATCCAGTCCTTTAACCTATTTATCTCTTTACTTTTTAATATGTTCTTTAAAATTTTTTAGATTTTCAGGAAAATTCCTTAACTCCACCACCTGAGATAAAGGGGAAATCAGTGGACTCGGTAAACCTCTGAACTTTTTCCAATTTTCTAACATATTTTTACGGAAAGGATTATTAATGTTTTTAATCTCTTCTCCAATTTTTTCTTTAAGCAATATACTTTCCACTCTTTCTACCTTACCCTCCATTTCTATTTCTGTCCAGATTAAATTTTTGTTACCCTTAATGATATCTGGGATATGTCTAAGCTGATTTGCTATATAATATAATTTTATGTTAGGTAATCCAAGACCTCTCTTTTTTTGTGTAACATACCATAATTTTTATTAATCTTAACTCGTTTATTTCCATTACAATAACAATTTATCATTATCTGCCATTCTTTCAGTTGTTTTTCTATAATCTTTATAGGAAGCATCCAAAATATTACATTCAGTTTAGGAATTAGTTTCATTTTAGATAATGCCACTCTACCGAACCATGAAATCTTTAATTTCTGGTATTCTTTTATCCTTCCATTTATCTCTCTTTTTAATCTATCCAAATTTATTTTAATTATTTTTTGTAAGTTCCAAGTAATATTAATCCCTAAATATTTCATAACACAGGCACGCATGTCTGAATAGGGCTTGCAGTAGTTCGAGGTGTAGATGGGAATCTGAGGAATGACATTATCAGTCAGACTGTAAAGAATTAGAGCCTTGCTACATATTCAAGGAAAAGGTGATGAGAAGCTTCAAATTAACTGTTCATAAATTTTAGAGGAACTCAAAACTCCTTAAGGAAGTTTAAGAAAGTAAAATCAATTATGTCAGTGGGTGGTTTAAAACAGTCAATTCTGATTTCAGTAACAATCTTTCTTTGAGACTGTAATCTTCACAGTAATGTTTTCGTTTCATCAGGCTACAAGCCACTGAATGGCCGATAGGAAATTCACAGAAACGTAGGTTCCAGAATGTTGTTTTATGGCATGTGCAATGTAGCACAAAGTAGGAGTGGAAACAAAATCTGTTAGATTCTACAGTCTTCACAAAATTAATATTTTAGCACTAGTCTTGAGACTGTCTTCAAGAATTTGCACTTTTGTGTAAATTTTGAGATATTTGGGAGGAATGAACATTTTTATAAAACAGGGGTCTCTGAAGTATGGCCTGCGGGCCACATCCAGCCTACCTTGCCTTTTTATCTGGCCTGTGGGTACATGCTCACGGGCGAGTGGGCAGGAATGCAGGTGGGCGGGCATGTATGCGGGCAGGCGGGTTGGTGCATGCACATTCCTTCGGCCCTTGAAAATATGGAAAATATAATATGTGGCCCTCACAGTGAAGCTTGGAGACTCTTGGTATAAAGCAACAAGCACACTGTAAAACACAAATGGCAAAAATGCACATAAGTGAATAAATGCACACTAACACTTGCTAGTCAATGGGAACAAATGCAGTTTAGGCAAAATGCATAAATAAATGTGCATATGAAAATGCACATGGATATATGTACAAATGCACACAAATCTCACAAGCTGATACAAAACATAAATGAGAAGAAAATGCAGATAGGTTTTGGAGTAATACAAGGGAACCGAAAGGGAGAGATTTTTCCCATTCCTCCTTCAAATACTCATAGTGACCAACACCATGGAATCCCCCTGTAGCTGTTGCTATGTCATAAGCTGATTATGTGCAGTACCTCAACTCCATCACTTCTTTTGGCCATTTGCAAGTAGATACCCATGAAGCCAGATACTCCATGTTGAATTAAGGCAACTCATGGAACAGAGTGAGCTCCCGTTGCTTGTCCCAGCTCCTGCCAACCTAGCAGTTCAAAAGCATGCAAATGCGAGTAGATAAATATGTACCACCACAGTGGGAAGGTAACAGCGTTCAGTGTCTAGTCGTGCTGGCCACATGACCACAGAAGCTGAATATGGACAAACGCTGGCTCTACGGCTTGGAAACAGGGATGAGCACAGCCCCCTAGAGTCGGACATGACTGGACTAAACGTCAAGGGGAACCTTTACCTTTACCTTTTACCCATGAAGCGAGAGACTCCATGTTGAATTAAGGCAACTGCTGAGTTTCATCCCGAGTTGAATTTAACATTTTTGGGATTTTCTTATTTAGAATGGATTGGGGAGGTGGCTAGTAAAACTTAATTCTCTTCCTCTCGCCCCCTTGTAGTTCTGGTAGGTGAGTAGCAGAGCAGTATACCAAATTTTGCAGGACAGTTTTGCACACTTGATAGTGTTAATTTGTGTGCACCCTTCCAGCCTTGCATTCCAGATATGAAGCTACCTATTGTCCAGCCATCCATGTTTCAGGGAGCAGATCAAATAATAGATCACTGGCCTCACAACCCTTGCCATGAAGGCCTTTGCATTCTGGTTTTAAACATTCTCTCTGTTTTTTTCCTTGCACAAAACAGCATTCAATATGAAATTATCAAGAGTGCTTGCTACTAATGAATCTTTTTCAACACATCTAATCAATCTCCATAAACAAAAGACTGTTTAAAATTCTCTTTATGATAGAACAAGAACAATGATATTGTGTAACAACGGGATAGGTAGGGAAAGGGTAGCAATTTGCTGTTCACATTTGAAGAGCGAGGAGGCAATCTGCACCGTCTTTTTTCCTATCAAACTAGAAACAGAAGTAAAGGTTGCTGGTAGATAATTACTTTAATTGAGTATATTTCAGTATAATACATAATACAAATTGCTGAACCACAAATTGTGCCCTTTCTGTTTTATATTTTCTATTATTCAGAGGCTCACATAAATGTAAAACAGGTGACCCTGCAAGAGGAAAGCATCCCTTAAGCTGATGTTGCTCACAGAAATGTTGTTCAGAATTGAAACTGAATGCACATCTAATGTGGCATGACACAGTAGGAATTTCACAGGAAGACAATTTCAACAGTAACGAGAGGAATTCTCCCCAGCTTTAAGTCTTCACCATATTTTGCTAAAAGCAACACTCCTTCCCCAGAACTAAGCAGTAGAATTTGGATGGCCCTAGTCAGCAACACTTGTGGGTATAATCTATCGGTCTTGAAACTATACCTTCATGGGACACTGGGTTTTTTATTATTATTCTTTTACACTCATTTGAAAATATTGAAGGAGATTCCAGACAAAAACGAACATTATTGTCACACCTAACACCAGGGGAAAGAGAGCGAGAGCTTTCTATCAAGGCAACAGCAATAGGCAGGGGCATGGAGAAAACCTTTGTTTTACTTTCCTTCCGTTTTCTTCTGGAGGTGCTCCTAATATTTTCATTTTGCTCCTAGTACAGCCCCATGTGTTTGACATGAAAGCATCCACATCCTTCAAGTCTGTTCATTTTATTTTCATTTTTATTTTGCCTGTGCTAAAGCCCTAAAGGAACCCTTAAAAACAAAAACCAGGGGGGTGAGAGGCAAAGCAACAATCAAAACAATCTACTAAAAGTGGACAACAGTATGTGACTCATCATCATCACACCTATTCAGATGGCACTAATTTATACTCATCGACATAATCAGGCAACAGTACAGTAGAACCTCGACTTACAGACTTTTCGAGTTACAGGCTTCTCTGGCCGCAAAATTTAGGTTCTACTTGCAGCCGGAGAATCAACTTACAGACCAGAAAAAAAATAAAAATGGAACAAAAACAGCTGGTTACAGGATCAATCGGTTTTCAATGCATTGTAGGTCAATGAAGACTTGACCTACAGACTTTTTGACCTGCAGCCACTGTTCCAATATGGATTAATTTCATAAATAGTGGGTCCACTGTATAGTCAAGAAAGGGAAAGTCATTATCATCAAAATAATAAACTACTAAAAAGCCAAATAATTTAAAACAAGCGGATAGGATCATCTACCACCACACATAAGAGAATAAAACCAAAAATTAAAAACACAGCTGCCCCTGATCGCAGAAAAAAAAGGAAGAACCAAATAAAGGGGAAAATAGAGTAACTCCTCAAAACCCTGGCAAATTTTATCCCACCTACCACTGAATTATTTCTGTTGCATCCAGGAGCAACAGAAGAACAAGAGGAGCAAAAGGGAGGAAAAAGGAAGAGGAGGCAACAAATCATCAATAAATTAAAAAAGCGGGAAGGCATTCAAGATGGAAGGTAGCAAAGAACAGAACAAAGGGTGAGCAACTCAGTAGGAGCAACACTGCCAGGAGGGCCAGCCAAAGCCAAATAACTCCTCTGTCTGCTTTCCTGCCTCTTTTAGAGGGTAAAAATGCCCTTCCACTGCCTCTACAATGTTCTGTTTGGTTGCTGACACTTCTGACAGCCCTTGTCACAAAGCTCTCTCCTGGAATATTGGCCAGGTCATCACAACAAGGAAAAACCAAAGATAGGAAATGAAAGGGAAACAAAATCTTCAGCATCTTATCTATCATTTATGTGAAGCCTTCTTTTCTAACAGGTTCTCTCAAGAAAACACTATGAGCTTAAAAACAGTATAACATTACCATTGGCAATCAGAAAAGTACGTTTGAAAAGGACAGATGGGATAGCAGTAAATAATTTTGGGCCCTCCTCACATGTGCTCTGTTCAGCAGATTGGGCTCTCTTGACTGCCTGGTGCCTGCAGAGGCATGCAAGGAACATTTTAAATATATATGGTATGATCTGCTAGACTCAGAGAATGATCTCACAGACTTCATGCTAGCTAACTTGCTGGAATGGTTTCCAGAGAACTAAAAATAAATTTAAAATCTTATTAATAAGCCAAAGTTTGGGAAGCCCCTTGGCCCTGATGGACTTCCCTGTGAATTATTATAAAGGCATTTGGAACTGTTGTCTTCTCATTTAACCACCCTCTTTACTTTAATAGATATAATTGGGAGTGTACCTGTGTCACATACTAAGGCAATAATAGTACTGGTCTTTAGAAAACGAGACCCACATTTTCCTGGGAATTATTGCCCAGTTAGTGTTTTATCCATTGTTGGCAAGCATTAATCAAGGCATTTAGCTGTGTAAGTTGCCAGTTTGAATAGATACCCAAAGAGACTGAAGGATGAAATAGAATTGGTTTCTATTTTACTAGATCAACATTAGATCATGGTATGATTCTGGCTCATCTGGCAC
>NC_135787.1:66122500-66197500 GCF_051106095.1 Pogona vitticeps
CAGATAGAACTTCAAAAGCTGGACCAGATGGGATGGGCAAATCTCATGAAGTGGGTTTTCTGATCCTATGGAAGTGGAGTTTGAGATTCCATATGGGAAAAAGGAAAATAGGAGAGTGAAGGGAGGTATCACACCAGGTTAAAAAAAATCAATGGCAGCACTTAATGGTCAGAGAAATTAGAATCCTCACTGGTCTTTGGTCTCATCAAAATGCCTCTTCCATGCAGGGGAATAAGAACCTGAAAGTTGGTATCTTTGTTACATTTGTCTCTGGTGGAATTAAAAATGTCATGTCGCTTTTCTGATTCATGACCCCCAGCCTTTTCAATTTTTGGACTTTCTGTTAGAACTCCAAGTCTTTTTCAATGATCCAATGAAAGTTTCATCCAACTCAGAATTGTGTTTTACAAATGGGACTACTTGTTATCTTTGTTCTTGTGCCATAATAAGCCACACAGAAGACATTCTGTTGCCACGTAAGAGACTTTTATATGAGCCTCCACTCCAATGAAGTGTCTATCTCCTCTGACCACCTGTGCAAACCTTAAACCCACTTTCCTATTTTGCAGATTTAATGACTGACACCAGCATCCTGTTTTTTTTCCCCTTCATACTCCGGAAGCATCCTTCAGGGTAACTGGCAGAACTACAGGGGCAGGGCAAGCCACCCTTCTCTCTGCAGAGAGATGGAGAACCTGCAGATTTATTGATTTGTTTCTTATGTGGAACTTAAAACATTATTTTGAATTCCTGGCACAAGTAGAGGCATGGAAGGGAAAACAGAAGGAGGGGGAAAATGGAGGGAAATTCTTGATAACCTTCAGAAACTCTTTCAGGGATGGTAGAAATCATGCATGGAAATTCCACATGAAACAGAGGTAACACTGGAAATAAAACCAAAAGAAGTCTTATTGCTATTCATTAGTTTTTTTCTTCAAGTAATATAACAAGATACTTTTGAAAAAAAAGTTACCACGCTCTGATTTAATCTTTCTTTAGTGGTAGCAGTGTATTCAGGGCTAAATGTACATGATTTCCCAAAGAAGAAAGTGTTTAGGAAACATGCTGGAAAGTAGGCATAAGCACTTCTGTTTTTGTCAAATTACTATTCTCATGTGTACACTAGAAATCTAAAATAAACTTCATAATTCCAGTATCACTACAGCACAGTCATAATACTAATTCACTATGAATTAGACTCACAGGAAGGCCACACAACAATTAATGAAAAGTGGTGTTTCAGCAGGGCAGCTTTCAAAGCCAAACCTTTTGTGGAACTTCTAAAAATATAATTGAAAGATTTACCTGAAACCCTGAGCCCCCTTGGGAATATTTAAAGATATGGAGCACTCTGATGGCAGAAAGTGAGGAGGAATTAAAGAATCTCTTAATGAGGTTGAAAGGAGAGTGTCAAAAATGGTCTGAAGCTCAACATAAAAAAAAAACACTAAGATCATGGCCACTGGTCGCATCACCTCTTGGCAAATAGAAGGGGAAGATATGAAGGCAATGACAGGTTTTACTTTCTTGGGCTCCATGATCACTGCAGATGGTGACAGCAGCCACAAAATTAAAAGATCCCTGTTTCTTGGGAGGAAAGCGATAACAAACCTAGATAACATCTTTAAAAGCAGAGACATCACCTTGCCAACAAAGGTCCCCATAGTCAAAGCTATAGTTTTTCCAGTAGCGATGTAGAAGTGAGAGCTGGACCATAAAGAAGGCTGACCGCTGAAGAATTGATGCTTTTGAATTGTGCTGGAGGAGACTCTTGAGAGTCCCCTGGATTGCAAAGAGAACAAACCTATCCATTTTGAAGGAAACAAACCCTGAGTGCTCATTAGAAGGACAGATCCTGAAGCTGAGGCTCCAATACTTTGGCCATCTCATGAGAAGACTCCCTGGAAAAGACCCTGATGTGCGGAAAGTGTGAAGGCAAGAGGAGAAGAGGATGACAGAGGACGAGATGGCTGGACAGTGTCATCGAAGCTACCAACATGAATTTGACTCAACTTCGGGAGGCAGTGGAAGACAGGAGGGCCTGGAGTCCTGTGGCCCATGGGGTCATGAAGAGTCGAACACAACTTAATGACTAAACAACAAGCTTTTTGGCCATGCTTCATGGCAGTGCTGCCTCTGAATAAAGTAACTGAATAATCTTTCACTCAATCCATGTGCTAGAGTGTATGGCTTATTCAGTACAGGAGAAGGAAGCACCTGTCCCCATTCCCTCCCTGCCATGCAGCAATCAACAAGTGCGAAGAGCAGAGTTTCCCACATGCATGGAGACTGTAGCGGATAGCCCAGACATCACCTGTCCATCACTTCGGAACCTTGATCGGAGATCCAATAGAGAGACCGGAAGGCAAGGCCAGAGAGGAGTTTGATGAGTCGGGAAGAAAGAGAGAGGGATGGCTGAAAAAGGGTTAGGGAGCTGGAGGCTTGGGAATTGGACCAGGAGGGTCAGAGATAGATAGGGAGAGTTAAAAGAATTTTTTGAATGAACCAGAGCTTGTTTAATATATGTGATTCGCTTCCTGTGAATTATACTGCAATTCCCAGCTGGATATTAACCCCACCCTGTTCAATTGTGTTTAGCAGCATAGGTGTCCAGTACTTAATTGATGGTGAAGAAATAACATCTGGTGGCAGCGTGAAGAGGAGGAAGGAGCACGAGCCATTGTGAGGATGAAATAAAACAGGGGCCATGAGGGCGAGCGCCACAAAGACTATCTACACAAGTGAGAATTCCTCTTTTCCAAGGCTCTTGCTCATTTGAAGAATCTCTACTTGATCAGGAATGTCTCTTCATGCTTGTCAGTTGTTACATAAAAGACAAGGACAGAAGAGCGGGGTGAGGTTAGGTTTCCCCCTTTTCCTCTTGTTCTGAGTAAACCGGATAGACCAATGCCTGTCTCACTCTGTTTTCAACATCACCAGCCTACTGACCAGTCCAAGATGTAATATGCACCACTCTCTTTTTCTCTGACCAAAAAAGGGGAAAAATAGGTGCTTGTCACCTCAGTGACCTTTAGATCACTGTGTGTAAGAAGTCACCGTCTGGTTTTTAAATTAAAAATCTTATCTGGGCCGGTGGGAACTGCAATGCCTTATCCTTGAATGATCTCTCAAATAAAGAGTTTCATCTGATACGACTCTGTCTACTTGACTTCATTTCTGAAGAGGTTGACAACAGTGCATTAATGTCATATGAAGGGAAAGTGTTGGTTATTATATCAATGTGTGCTCACACTGTTATTAGGAAGGGTCTCTCAAAGTTTTCACTTTAAAAGTACTGTTGTCAAAGCTTCAGCCTTCAGCCAGAAAGATCATTCAGGGTTGTAATGAGTAAAAAAATCTAAAAGTCCTGGGAGACTAGGTTTTCAATAGAGTTGATGTGTGAGCATGCTATAGAAATGTATCTGTTCTGAAACATGCTATGGTCTGTTGTTGGTTTTTTTTTTCTTTTTTTCTTTCCCTAGAGCAATCAAACAAGTAAAACTGAAAATATCTTTGTTTTCAGCAACGTGAGTACCATAGAATTTCATTGTCTTGCTATTTAACTAATGAATTTTATGCCCTCAAGTCAATTAAGAGTTATGGTGGCCCTCCCTGAGTTTTCTGTGTAGAACATGCAGTGATTCCATGCCTTCTAAACAATTAGCTATATATTAATGTACCGTATTTGCCGGCGTATAAGACAACTGGCCATATAAGACACCCCCCCCCCAACATTTCCACTCAAAATATACAGTTTGTATATTTCTGAAGGGAAATGGTGGGAGTTTAGAAAGATAAAAGAGCGACACCAAAGAGTGATGCGATTTACTTTCATCAGCCATACAGGATTCAACGAAGGCAGCCATCTATGCCACCTTGAGCATATTAAAGGAGAGGCAGGGCACAAAGGTAACAAACTTTTTGAAGGTCTGTTCCTTAGCCCTACGAGTGACGGGCCCCCCAGGGCGGCCAGGCTCTGCTGCGGCGCCAGTGCCGGTTGCACCGGGCCTCTGCCTGGGCCCACCCTGGAAGTTCATGGCCGGCGACGAGGCCCGAGGAGGGCGAGGAGGAGAGGAAGTGGCTGGGCGGGCAGCGGCAGCAGCGGAGGAGGAGGAGGGTGAGGAGGAGGGGAAGCGGCTCTCTGGTGGCGGGCGGGCAAGCAGGCAGCTGGCTTAGCAGCGTGGGGCAGCTGGCAGCCTGGTGACGGGCTCTGGCTGCTCAGGCATGGCTGGCTCTGCTTCCCTCCCTCCGTCCGGACCAACCGCCTGCCTGCCTGCCTGCCTTCTGCCTTCCTCCCCGGCCAGTGGGGCCAGCGTCACTCACTCAACGGCAGCTGCAGCAGCTCCTTCTGAAGTGCACCCACCATATAAGACAACCCCCCCCCCACTTGGAGGCATGTTTTCAGGGCAAAAAAGTCATCTTATACACCAGCAAATACAGTATATATACAGTGGTGCCTCGCTTAATGAGCACACTGTTTAACGACGAATCCGCATAGCGACGCATTTTTGCGATCGCTAATGCGATCGCATTGCTATGTTTTAATAAGCAAAACATCTCATTGCGATGATCAGTAAGCGTTTCGCTTACTGATCTTCGCATTGCGATGTTTTGGGAACAGCTGATCGGTGGTTCCAAAATGGCTGCTGGGTCAACAAAATGGCCGCCCACAACATTTTCGCACCCTGCCCTCGCTTACCGGGCAGCGAAAATGGCGGCCAGATGGAGGATTCCTCGCATAGTTGTGAGTTTTTCCCCAATAGGAACGCATTAAATGAAGTTTAATGCATTCCTATGGGGTTCCCCCCCGCATAGCGATGAATCCAGATAGCGACGTTAATCCTGGAATGGATTAATGTCGCTATGCGGGGCACCACTGTATGTAGTATAAGTAGAGCTATGTGATTAGTATATACGTAATACATAGACTGAGTGCTGGAATGGTCAGCAGCTGTGTGATAGAATGCTGAATCCAGGGCTGGATGCTGGTGCATTTGGATCACAATGTGAGGAGGCAGTTGGGCACACTAGGATCTGTAGTCCAAAAACCCAAATGGTACATCCCTACTAGGCAGTTTTAGAGAAGTCAGTCTGTTTTTGAGTTCTGTGGGAGCAGTCAGAGAGTTGCTGCCTTGAGCTGGAAAGAAAATGGAGTCTTTGAGTGTATGTTGTGTGGAGCTTAAAGAAATAGTTAATTCTAAAAATTTGATTATAGTAAATTAGTTTATAGGGAAGTGTTTCTGAATTCTGTAAACATTATGCATATTACCACTGTTTTTCCACTTCATTTTAATCTACCTGATAAATTCCCCTTTCTTTCCTTTTTTTTATTTTCTTAATTTTATTCTAGAGGGGGAAATATCACCATCATTTAATTTAAATACAATTTTAAAGATATTTAATAGTCAGAAAACCAGAGAGTATAATGCCCACTTCAGCTCTAGCTTTGCAAAAGCAGAACAAGAAAGAGGAGAAGGAGGAAGAGGAAGCCTGTTCACTTAATTGCCTTTTGTTCACTCAGTTGGGGCAAGACAACACTAGCTGGGTAGCATCCAAAAAGGAGCTTCCCTCCCAGATACTGAATCCATCATACAGTCTACTATATGAATTGAGTGAACAATTGTTCAGTTATTTTATTGCCACAAAACATGGTCAAAAAGCTACCACATTTGAATGCATTTACAGGAAATGATGTGCCTGAAGAAGTGCATTTTGACTTGTGAAAGCACACCTTAAAATAACTCTGTTGAAATCCCATAGTATCTGCCCCCACTTCTCCCTTTTGTCCTATAATTTTGCAGTCATTAATGGAGAAAATGGGAAACACAATTTAGTGAAGAGACACTGACTATTATGCAGATCTCATTGGTATGGATCTTCATCATGCAAACTTTTGTACTTTTTTTTTTACTTTCCATGAGGAGGTATTCAGTTCCTCCTTATGCAAATAGTCCCTTCCACTTGATAAATGATGAACAACCTGGCTTAAATGCTGGTCCAGTGCCCCAGGCAGATCTTCACCCCTCTGCATAAGCCAGGCTGGTCACTGATTGGCCAGTGGGGGGGGGGAACAGGAAACTCCAAGCAGGGTGCTGGGTTTGCTTCACAGTGCTACAATCAGGACAGTTGCCTCATTGTTTCTCTGCAATGGTTTTCAAGCCTATGACCCTGCACAAAAGCATTGGCCAAATACTCCATCACTGTTAAATAGGATTTGTAACCATTTATTGGGATTACGTCTCATTGAAGAAATGAAAGTTCTTTGTGAGTAAAGATAATTAGGACTCTAACAATGATCTGCTGGGCAATTTCTTCACAAAAGCCATCTAGCAGGAGCACTACCATTCCTTATCACCAGACACGTGCAACAGAATTTAGTAGGGATGAGGTACAATTCTGGATTTTCTGCTTTAGACTCTGGAAACTCTTTAGGTTACCCTGATTATATTTACCTGGGGTGGGGGGGGGACATGAAAATATAGGATTTGCTTCAGGTGGTATACATACAGAACTTGATTGACAGGTGAGGGAGAGGTATGTAACCTTTTCCATTTTCGTCAGTTCACTGCACCAGAATGGTAAAGATGGGCAAATAGTCATGCTTCCCTCAGTATCACCTTTTCAAAAGGCTGCTTCCCAGTCACTGACCTTTTAAAACTTAAAACAAATCTTAATCTGAAATATCAGTGATTTACTTTATTCTTTTTAAAAACATTTCTCTCCAAAAGATTGGACTTGCTGCTGTCTAAATAGCTCTCTCATGGCTAAGGTGCCTCATTATGCTAGAAACCTATAATCAATTAGTGCTGGTATATAAGCGATTAGCTGGTCAAAGTCTGCTTCCTCTTTTGAAGACATACCATCCTTCTTTTCTGGAATAACATTCTGTCCTGATGAACAAACATTTGTGCCAAGGGCTGCCAGAAGTGACCTTAATTGAATATTCTGCAGGGGAGCCCAGATTCACAGTATTATTAGTAGAATGATATTCTCTTTTCCTTTTTATCTCTTGACCCTAGCTTTGATCCATATTTCAGTGAAGTTATATATGCTGCGACAGTCCCTGTTTACCAATGATACTCCTGGATTCATTTTAACATTTTAAATCTCTGCTTCTACTTTTGTCTCTCTTTCACCTCTTGGTGAGTTTTTGGAAGTGCCCCCCCCCCAAAATGTTCTTTAGCTATGCAACCATGTTCTGTCCACTCAGCACCACCCAATAATCACCAATTAAGGACTTTAACTACACAATTAAATGCTACAGGATTTGCTGTGGTTATAGTAGGGTCAATTCAAAGTATTTTTCCCCCTGATCACACCATACAAAAGTTGAGTCTAATTGTTCTGGCCCTTTTTTCCTCTGCCCCTGGAGGTTTCAAGTCAGAATGGTTTGAACAGGCTTTTCCCTATGTGAGCAGTTGATTTGTTCTTGTAAAGATGGGAACATGTCTGTGGGTGGTGCTTCAGTGATGTAGTCAATTGGATCATTCTGTTTAAGACCTCAAGAAAAACTGCCCCCATATGCTCTTACATATATGAGATTAGTGCTAGACTACCTTATCACTAAGAGGGACGTGGTGGTGCTGCAGGTTAAACTTCAGAAGCCTCTGTGCTGCAAGGTCAGAAGACCAGCAGTCAAAAGATCGAATCCACGCGATGGAGTGAGCTCCCATCGCTTGTCGCAACTCCTGCCAACCTAGCAGTTCGAAAGCATGTAAAAATGCGAGTAGAAAAATAGGTACCGCCTCGGTGGGATGGTAATGGGGTTCCGTGTCTAGTTGCACTGGCCATGTGACCACGGAAACTGTCTTTGGACAAATGCTGGCTCTACGGCTTGGAAACGGGGATGATCACCGCGCCCTAGAGTCGGACACAACTGGACTAAACATCAAGGGGAACCTTTACCTTTACCTACCTTATCACTGCTGCAGAGATATGGTGGCGCTGTGGGCTAAACCGCAGAAGCCTGTGCCGCAGGGTCAAAAGACCAAGCAGTCGTAAGATCGAATCCACGCAACGGAGTGAGTGCCCATCGCTTGTCCCAGCTCCCGCCAACCTAGCAGTTCAAAAGCATGCAAAATGCAAGTAGATAAATAGGGACCACCTTGGTGGGAAGGTAACAGCGTTCTGTGTCTAAGTCGCACTGGCCATGTGACCACGGAAGATTGTCTTCGGACAAACGCTGGCTCTATGGCTTGGAAACGGGGATGAGTACCGCCCCCTAGAGTCGAACACGACTGGACAAAAAATTGTCAAGGGGAACCTTTACCTTTACCTTTACCTTTACCTTAACCTTACCTTATCACTAGTGTTGATGTACTAATTTAGCACTAGATCACCTCTGGACGAAAGTTTTTTTTTTTTAAATGAACAAAATAAAATACATTCCTATGGTATATAATAATTCTGTACATATTTAAAAGAACTTTGTAATATTGCCACCTTTTCTGGAATACTGTGCAACCCTATCAAAAACAAGCAGCTTGACAGTGAACCATAAAAGGATAGGCAAGAGCGGGACCAGAGAAAGGAAGGAAATAAGAGGGAGCTGTGGGGCAGAAATGTAAATTGCATCAAATGTGAACACAGAAGTCCCAGTTCAATCCACAGCCCCTGTGTCATCACTGACTGAATTCAGCTGTGATGCAGGCTGCAAATCAAATTGTGGTATAGTCACAGCCTAAATCAATTGTGCAGAACATGAATTTTTCTCTGTTACAGACCAGGGAACCAAAGTACGCATTATATGCTCATGATGGAAAGAGGGAATTCATTAAAAGCTGAGAAAATCTGATTGTCACAGCAGGAGCTTTTTATACTTTCCACAGTTTGCAAATTAGCTTGCTTTATTTTGTGATTGGTCATCGGAAGGCAAGCACAGGCTTCATTTGCAAGTCTGATTACTTAGCCATGAAGGTGTGTCTGAATTAATTTTCTGGAGCACTAACAGATTACAGCTTCTAATGATGGAGCGATCTTCAACTCATTGTTTTTCTCATAGATCCTTCATGGGCTTGCTTGCTACCCAGCACTGGGGGAATAAAGAGTTGTGAGTAATACTGTTACTTTGAAAATGTAATAAGGACATGAGGTAAGCTCACATTTCAAAGATAATGTAACAAATGGGAATGCTATTACATTTCTATAGGAATGCTATTATAGTTTCACTGTAATGAGTTAAGTTTTCTACTTTGTTTTCGAAGCCTCTTTTAAAAAGGCATTTTGACTGGAATATTTTAAATTTGATGCCATTCTCTTGTCAATCCTACGTATTTTCCCCAAGACTAGTAATGACAGAAAAGCAATCCAGAAGTAATAATTGAAGAGTAACCAAAAAGTAGGGAACAATCCAACAAGAAATGTATTGAGTTACTTAAAATGTGTACAACCCATAATGGTAGCAAATGACTTTTCAAAGTGTCACAATAAGTTGCATTTTAAAAATACTTTTAAAAACTAACTTTCTGAGATTTGTTAATGTCTAAATGTGTTGGGAAAGGGCAATGCCAGGGAAGGATGAGGAAGAAAACAAGAAATGATGCTTAAATAAGCCTGGCACCAAATGGAGCAACATTTCTATACCTACACAAAACCTAAAAGTAATTGTGCTATGCTTCTCTCCTCCAAGATGCTTTGAGAACCTCTGAGAGACTGGCAAGCCAGTGTAAAGAACCTTTTAGTCAGCTTCCAGGTGTTTTAGCTTGTTCAAGGTCAAGCACCAGATGCCCCTGTGTCTTCTGAAGGGTGCATTCCCATCTGTGCACATCCTTGGCTTGTTTGAGGGACAGTCTTGAGACCCCCAAGCTCAGGAACTCAACTCCCAAACACCATAAAACACATAACCACTTAACTGTGTAGCCAACCAAGGAGTCAATTTTGGATTTAGGACCAGTTCTCTTCACACAATAAGCACACAAATCAGGGAACAATCTTATTTTAGAAGCATGAGGTGAGGAGTCAGATTTAGACATAGAACAGTTTGGGAATGAGTAGGTAAACTGATCAAGCCAACTAGCCTCTGTTGGAAAGGAAAAACAAATAAGCTGAGGCTAGCTTCCTTTGGGCACATGGTGTGAAAACAAGATTTGCTGAAAAAGACAATAATGCTAGGAAAAGATGAAGGCAGCAGGGATAAATAAATACATACATAAACAAATAAGAAATGAAACATGAGATCTCCAAAGAGGAGATGGATTAACTCAAAGAAACCACGGCCTTTAGTTTGCAAGAGCTGAGCAGAGCTGTTAATAATAGGACATTTTGGAGGTCATTTTTAATAGGGACATCATGAATAGAAGGTGTTTTTTGTACATTAGAGCAACAACAACTAACCTACTCTACTTACTTCCACAGGGGCAACCTTTAAACAGCAGATGGACTACTGTGCACATGCAGAGTGCAGTTCTCACCAAAATAAAGATGGTTAGAAACACAAGGCACCGTTTAGCTTAGTGCTCAAGTTTTATACTTTTTTTCAACCCTTAGCAACACTGATGACTCCCATTAGCCAATTTCAATCCAGTTTCTTCAGAACATTCTAAAATATGAGTAATCTTATATGTCCCCAAGAAAGAAGGCAGCTGAAGCTAATTGGTGTTTAGCTGTGGTCAAACTGACCTTGATCAACTTTACTTCAAGATATTCTTCTCAGGGGGATTGCTCTTTCTCCAACTGGCACCATCTCAAACATCAAGATGGAAACAGTTTTGGTTTTGCACCCCCTCATAGCAGGATGTAAATATGGTTTATAAATATACTGACATGTTGGAAGACGTGGATTGTAATCTACAAAAGCTTGCACTGAAATGAAGTCTTCAAGATGCCACAGCGTGTTTATTTTTGCTTTTGTTGTGATGTGCAAATATTTTCCATAAATATTAATGTTGCTGCTAGTCTAGATTAGGTTTTTGCAGAAGGAAAACAGTTGTGGTCACAAAGACTTCCTTGGTTCAGAAAATATACCACAATAAGCTGCTGCAGAGAAAGCGACGACAGCATAAAACAGGTGGAGAATGACATACAGTATGTCATGGTGTAAAGAGGGAATGGCCCCTGAAGTAGTGATGCTTGGTGCTTATGTGCCCTCTGGTTAGGAAGGGCATCTGACCCTGAAGCCCATGTTGGATGTGAGTATACAGCGGTTCTGTAAAGGCTCTCTAGTCACTGTTGGAAATTCAAAAACTCAAGTTACTCTTCTGACTTTTTTCTTTGAAGATGCAAGGAAACTTGCTCAATTATGCAGTCTTTGAGATGATTTCCAGGGGCTTTTAATTATTATATTTTCACGTTTTATTCTTTAAGAGGGAGATCTGAAGCCGATGTCATGCTAGCAGCTGGCCAACTCAGAGTGTCATTGGCCTTTTATTGTTTCTTTTCCCCATTCTGCCTATAGCTCTCTGTGTCATTCCAAAACCTGCTCCAGAGGATTTCCCTCCTTTCTGAGGCACGTTCAGGGGAATATGAGGGGGAATACAGTGAGATGAGGAACAGAGAGAAGTAGTTTCGTCTATGCAATATCTCCATTGTATCCTGGCCAACATTCCCTTGGCCCTTCCAGCCTCATTCACAGAAACCCATCTCCATGAGGTTTTTAAGTATGCGCAACCCCCCTACACTGAGGGGAACATGCTCCCTATAGCTCCTTCCACCATCACTTTTAAATCACAAAAAGATCATTCTGATGAGATGGAGGTTACAGTGTGTAAGTAGCTTGTCCACATGAACCAAAGCATAGGGAAGAAAACAGTTTAAAGGATGAAAGAGGCAGGGATACATGCTGAATGTGGCGGGAAGGCACACCACTTTGATTCAGGCACTTGTTGCAAAATTTTGAAATTTTGGCAGTTAAATTTCCTGAACTGTGCAGAGGATGTGCCAGGACTCACAGAGAATAATAGCTATTAGTTCCCAGGTAACCCACTCCACTCATTAACTTGCAGTCTCAATGACTCACTGAGATAGTAGCATAAAGAATAAAACTGTTTCATTTACTTACAAATGTGAATATATCAAAAATAAACTATCAAAGAAGGCATCCCTCAGTCTCGAGAGACTATAGTAACGTGCTCTGAATAGAGGTCTTAAAACAGCTTCTAGTGGGGCTGAGAAGGCCAATTTGAGAGTGACAATCCCTTCCACACTGACGACATATGCAATTTGTCCCCTGTCCAGCTCCCTGATTTTGCTGGTTTCGGGACTGACTCTTTGCCTCGGCCTGCTGAACAAGCGTCTCTTCAAATTGGGAGAGACCATGCTGCATTGCCTGCCTCCAGGCTGAGTGCTCAGATGTAAAGGTTTCCCATCTGTTGAGGTCCATTCCTAAGGCCTTCAGATTCTGCTTGCAGATATCCTTGTATTGCAGCTGTGGTCTCCCTCTGGGGCACTTTCCTTGCACTAATTCTCCATACAGGAGATCTTTTAGAATCCAACTGTCAGCCATTCTCACAAACATGGTAGCTGCCTTGCCAATGCATTTATTCAGCTCGACATCTAGGGAGAGAGTGTCAGAGATTGTTGAGCTAAGGTATATGACAACATGAATAACCTCCAATTCTTGTGTGGAGATGGTAATAGAGGGAAGTGAATCCACGCCCTGGCCCATGACTTGTGTTTTCTTCAGGCTGATGGTTAATCCAAAATCTTGGCAGGCGTTACTAAAATAATTCATAAGTCATTGAAGCTCTTCAGCAAAATGGGCAACAACAGCTGCACCATTGTCGCACAGGAAGTCCCGCATGTATTTCAGCTGGTCTTCGCTCTCAATCTAGAGAGATTAAAGAGCTTTCCGTCTGATCTAGTCCGGAGATAGACACCTTCTATTGGAGTTCCAAAGGCATGCTTCAGCATGACAGCGAAAAAGATCCCAAACAGAGTCGGTGTGGGGACACAGCCCTGTTTCACTCTGCTTCAGATGTCAAAAGGGATCTGATGTTGAGCCATCAAAAACTACAGTGCCCTCCATTTCCTCATGAAAGGACCTAATGATGTTAAGGAGTCGAGGTGGACATCCAATCTTGGGAAGTATTTTAAAAAGGCTGTCCCTGCTAGCCAAATCAAAGGCCTTTGTAAGATCTATGAAGGCCACAAAGAGTGGCTGGCATTGTTCCCTACATTTCTCTTGCATACCATGTCAATGGTGGATCTATTAACTCGAAATCCACACTGTGATTCTAGATAGACTCTGTCTGTAAGTACCTGAAGTCTCTCCAGCACAACACGAGCAAGTAGCTTCTCTACTTCGCTGAGAAAAGAAATGCCATGGTAGTTATTGCAGTCACCTCTGTCACCTTTGTTCTTATACAATGTGACAATGTTTGCATCCTTCATGTCCTGTAGTACTCCACCTTCCCTCCAGCAAAGACAAAAGATTTCATACAGCTCAGTGGTGATGCTCTGCACTTCAGCACTTCAGCAGGAATGTTATCCCTCCCAGGTGCCTTGCCGGAGGCAAGGGAATCCAAGGCCTCTTTTATTTCTGCTAAAGTTGGTTTGCTGTTCAACTCTTCCAAGACAGGCAGTCACTCAATGTTTTTAAATGCATCTTTGGTTATTACATTCTTTCTGGAATATAGCTCAGAGCAGTGCTGCACCCAGCGGTCCGTCTGCTGTGCTCGGTCCTGGATGATCACACCTGTAGCAGACTTCAAAGGAGCAGATTTCTTCTGTATTGGACCTGAAGCCTGCTTGATACAGTCATACATTCCCTTGATGTTACCTGTGTCCACTGCTATCTGTATCTGAGAGCAGAACTGAAGCCAATAACCACTAGAACATCTCCTTGCAGCCTGTTGGGACTTTGTACAAGCAACTCAAAGAACCTGCAAGTTGTACTCACTAAGACAGGCTTTGTATGTTGCTAGAGCTCTCTTCTTTTCTTCAATGGCTGGCATCATCTCCTCTGAATGGGCTTCAAACCAGTCTACCATCTTTTTGGTTTTCTTGCCAAATGTGAACAAAGCGGTGTTATAAACAGTGTTCTTAAAATGTTCCCATTGTTCAGGTGCATTTGCATCAGCTGGTCCTGGAAGAGTTTCCTCAAGTGCTTGGGCATATTTCTCCACTTTCCTCTGATCATGGCTCTTGCTTATGTCAATATGTGGTCTTCCCTCCTTCTTCATGTGACACAATCTCTTTATTCACAGTTTTACTCTGCTACACAACAGTGAGTGATCAGCATCGCAATCAGCACCCTGATAACTGCGTGTGATTGTAATACTAGGAAGTCTAGAGCATCTAGTGAGGATCAAATCGAGCTGATTTGACTATCAATATGACTGCTTTTAACAACTCTGCTTCTATAGACTTCTCAGACATTTTTTACCAATCACCATTAATAGACATTAACAGGGTATCTGAGGAAAAAGAATTCTCAGCAGAGAGGTGGAGTTTTCTTTGAATTTAGAACATAGGAGTGAACTATTGGCTAATGCTGGACCAATTGAAACAAACTAGAAGGAAGAATGTGAGGTTGTAAACTCCAACACTGAGAATGATGTTACATGATGAGACTGAATTTATTCTCAGAGTTCAAAGAAGTTACTTTTTAAGATTATAGCTGGCTGAGAGATTCTAGGAGCTGTAGTCCCCAAAGGAACTTTTCTAAGTTTTAGTAGTTCGGAGGAACATTGCTGAGAGAAAATATAACACTTTTAAAACTAAAGTAAAATTGAATTGAACTAAAAGCACATAACTTTGGCTTGACTGCTGCTGTTGTTGTTTAGTCATTTAGTCGTGTCTGACTCTTCATGACCCCATGGACCAGAGCATGCCAGGCCCTCCCATCTTCCACTTCCTCCCGGAGTTGGGTCAAATTCATGTTGGTAGCTTCGATGACACTGTCCAAACATCTCATCCTCTGTTGTCCCTTTTCTTCTCGCCTTCACAAAATCAGGGTCTTTTCCAGGGAGTCTTCTCTTCTCATGAGATGACCAAAGTATAGAAGTCTCAGCTTCAGGATCTGTCCTTCCAGTGAGCACTCAGGATTTATTTCCTTCAAAACGGATATGATTCTTCTCTTTTCAGTCCAGGGGACTCTCAAGAGCCTCCTCCAGCACCACAATTCAAAAGCATCAGTTCTTTGGCAGTCAGCCTTTTTTATGGACCAGCTCTCACTTCCATACATAGCTATTGGAAAAACCATAGCTTTGACTATTTGGACTTTTGTCGGCAAGGTGATGTCTCTGCTTTTTCAGATGCTGTCCAGGTTTGTCATCACTTTCCTCCCAAGAAGCCGGGGTCTTTTAATTTTGTGGCTGCTGTCACCATCTGCAAAGATCATGGAGCCCAAGAAAGTAACATCTGTCACTGCCTCCGTATCTTCCCCTTCTATTTGCCAGGAGGTGATGGGACCAGTGGCCATGATCTTGGTTTTTTTGATGTTGAGACCATTTTTTGCGGTCTCCTCTTTCACCCTCATTAAGAGATTCTTTAATTCTCCTCAGTTTCTTCCATCAGAGTGGTATCATCTGCGTATCTGAGGTTGTTGATATTTCTTCCAGCAACCTTAATTCTGGCTTGGGATTCCCCCAGTCCTGCCTTTTGCATGATGTATTCTTCATATGTTAAATAAGCGGGGAGACAATATACAACCTTGTCATACTCCTTCCCCAATTTTGTACCAATCAGTAGTTCCATATCCAGTTCTAACTGTTGCTTCCTGTCCCACATATAGATTTCTTAGGAGTTAGATAAGGTGGTCGGGCACTCCCATTTCTTTAAGAACTTGCCATAGTTTGCTGTGGTCTACACAGTCAAAGGCTTTTGCATAGTCAATGAAGCAGAAGTAGATTTTTTTTTCTGAACACTCTGGCTTTCTAAATAACCCAGCGTAGGTTAGCAATTTGGTTTCTAGTTCCTTTGCCCCTTTGAAATCCAGCTTGTATTTATGGGAGTTCTTAGTCCACATACTGTTGAAGCCTACCTTGGAGGATTTTCAGCAAAACATTGCTAGCGTGTGAAATGAGTGCAATTGTACGGTAGTTGGAGCATTCTGTGGCACTGCCCTTCTTTGGGATTGGGATGTGTACTGATGTTTTCCAGTCCTCTGGTCACTGTTGATTTTTCCAAACTTGCTGGCATATTGAATGTAGCACCTTAACAGCATCATTCTTTAAGATTTTAAATAGTTCAACTGGAATGCCATCACCTCCACTGGCCTTGTTGTTAGCCATGCTTTCTAAGGCCCACTTGACCTCACTCTCCAGGATGTCTGGCTCTAGGTCAGCAACCACACTATCTGGGTTGTCCGGGACATCCAGATCTTTCTGGTATAATTCCTCTGTGTATTCTTGCCACCTCATCTTGATATCTTCTGGATAGATTCTGTCTGCAAAGTCCAGATCTTGTTTGTGCTGACCGTATAGACCTTCTCCATCTTTGGCTTCAGAGAACATAATCAATCTGATTTCAGTATTGCCCATCTGGGGATGTCAATGTGTAGAGTCGCCTCTTGTGTTGTTGGAAAAGAGTGTTTGTGATGACCAGCTTGTTCTCTTGGACAAAACTCTATTAGCCTTTGCCCTGCTTCGTTTTGAACTCAAAGGCCAAACTTACCTGTTGTTCCTTTTATCTCTTGACTCCCTACTTTAGCCTTCAAGTCCCCTATAATGACAAGAACATCTGTCTTTGGTGTCAGTTCTAGATGGTGTTGTAAGTCTTCATAGAATTGGTCAGTTTGAGCCTCTTCAGCATCAGTGATTGGTGCATAAACTTGGATTACTGTGATGTTAAAAGGTCTTCCTTGGATTCATATTGAAATCATTCTCTCATTTTTTAAAAACATTTTTTATTAATTTTCCAATCTATCTACATTGTTTGTGCTTGTCAAACATCATGTTACATAATTGCTTGCAATTATTTGTTTTTTACATCTTAGTGTCTTTCCGATTATCCCCCCAAATTCCAAACATCTTTCAAACCATTCATATACAGATTTTAGTATATAATATAACTACTATCATAATATTACTCTCATATTATATAAAGTTCTCAGGATCTTCTAATAACATTCTTATTGAAAGTGGTTCCAAATCCATGACCCAGCTTTATATCTAGTTTAGTTTGCCTAAAATAAAAAATCACCATTCTCTCATTTTTGAGATTGTATCCCAGTATAGTTTTTCTCACTCTTTTGTTGACTATGAGGGCTACTCCATTTCTTCTATGGGATTCTTGCCCACAATAGTAGATATGATAACTGTCTGAATTGAATTTGCCCATTCCCGTCCATTTTAGTTCACTGACACCCAGAATGTCAATGTTTATTCTTGCCATCTCCTGTTTGACCACATCCAGCTTCCCAAGGTTTATAGATCTTACATTCCAGGTTCCTATGCAGTATTTTTCTTTGCAGCATCAGACTTTCCTTTCACTTCCATGCACATCCGCAGCTGAGTGTCCTTTTGGCTTTGGCCCAACCACTTCATTAGCTCTGGAGCTACTTGTACTTGTCCTCTTCCTCAGTAGCATGTTGGACGCCTTCCGACCTTATCTTCCAGCATCATATCTTTTAGCCTTTTGTTTCTGTTCATGGAGTTTTCTTGGCAAAGATACTGGAGTGGCTTGCCAGTTCCTGCTCCAGGTGGATCACGTTTAGTCAGAACGCTCCACTATGACCTGTTTGTCTTGGGTGTCCCTGCATGGCATAGCCCATAGCTTCTCTGAGTTACTCTAGCCTCTTCGCCATGCAAGGCAGCAAGCTGTGAAGGGGGCTTGACTACAATCAATGTTAAAATTTCCTTGCCATATTTCATTTTTTCTATAATATATATTTTTCCAGTCCTTTCTTTTTACAACATTTTCAACTTCTACTTATTTTTTTTTTAAACTATAGCCTCCCTGTAAAGTAACTTGACTTCAGAAGGCATCTGATTTCATGGCAATGTCACACTGTCTGGAGATCAAATTTTAAGCCACAGATTAGGAGAGAAGAATTTATTGACTTTGATGTGTATAAGGGAAGACAGTTCCTTCTATCTCATCTTTTAACTCCTGACTGTCTTGCAAAAGAACCAGTTGTCTCCCATTGAAAAACCCAACTCCATCAGTACGTCAAATACGTTTATATTGCTTTACATTTTTAAAAGTGTATTTATTTATTTATTTATTTATTGGACTTATATACCGCCCCATAGCGCTACAAGCACTCTCCGGGCAGTTTACAATTTAATTATACAGGCTACACATTGCCCCCCCCCAGCAAGCTGGGTACTCATTTTACCAACCTCGGAAGGATGGAAGGCTGAGTCAACCTTGAGCTGGCTACCTGGGATTAAAGTAGATCATCTACTGTAATTTGAACTGAATAGAAGTTGAAAGAAAGGAATGATAGTCCTAAAACGAGTTTTATCTCCAAATTATTTAAAGTTGTGGGGATGGGGGTTGCCCTTCACCTTTTTACATTGTAAACAAAAGGGCAGATGTTGTTTTTCTTGCAAATACAAACTCAAGACATACATTCCTGTCCAGCCAGGGGAAATACAAGTTTAGAAACGGTATGTATATGCATGTGTCTTCTGGCTGCATTAAAAATTGCTTAGCAGGTAGCCTGTAGCACTCTTCCTCAAGCCATTCTGAAGCATCCTACATTTCAACCCCAACTTCTGAATGGAAACATTTATTTCCCTCTACACTGTATATATCCGGTCACCAGTTGACACTTGGTACATGCTATTGGTGGATCAAATCACATGTGTAGTCTTTCACTGCATGCTACATGTTTACAGAATCATGTCCAAAAAGTGCAACCCCCTGCTCAATATGGGAATACAGATCAAAGGACATCTGCCAAGTAGTTGTCTAAGTTTCTCTTGAATGCCACTAGTGTTAGAGCACTAACCACCTTTCAAGGTGGTTGGTTCCATTGCCATACTGCTCTAACAGTTAGGAAGTGTTTTTTTTTCCTGATATTCAAACAAAATCTGGCCTCCTATAACTTGAGCCCATTGACTTGAGCCCACTGTTGTGTGTCCTGCACTCTGGCATGATTTAGAACAGATCCTGCCCCTCCTCTGTATGACAGCCTTTCAAGTGCTATCACATCTCTCCTCAGTCTTCTTTTTTTCAAGGCTAAACATTCCCAGTTCTTTCAGTCTTTCCTCATAGGGTTTAGTTTCCAGCTCCCAATCATCCTTGGTGCCTACCTCTGAACTCGTTCCAATTTGTCAACAACCTTCTTGGTGCAGTATTCAGAACTGGATACAATATTCAAGATGAGGCCTAACCAGTGCAAAATAGATGTTCAACAACATTTTTTCTCTTTTTTTATGAGTAAGCATGTGTAGCCCAAGTCTGGGTTTGGGGTCAGAGATACTGAAACATTCTACCTCTTTTTTAATTTTATTATTTTTTTAAAGATTCAAAATTGCACTGTATCCCTAGATGTAACTTATTTGTTTATTTATTTATTAGGTTTATATACTGCCCATCTAGAACATGTCTGTTCTGGGTGGTTAAAACTTTAAAACAAAACTCAATTAGTGCCAAAGGATTCAATCTCTTTAATAGGGTGGGTCATGAATTTTGAGCTAAACACCAGATGGACAACATTTTCTACCAGGAACAACTTGTTATGATTTCTGCGGTGGAATGGTGAGTGGACAATCCATCCCCATGGGACCAGGCCCTCATTATTTTCCACCTGTGGGGAAATATTTGTATTCATATACAAATACCCCTATCTCTAATTAAAACTTGTATTTCTGATCACCATATGTGGGTCTGAAAGCTGAACAGTAATGATGCAAAGAAAGCTGACAGAAAAAAAAGATCCATTTGAAATGTGGTGCTGGAGTAGATTTGTGGATACCATGGACTGCCAGAAAGATGAATACATGGGTCTTCGATAAACCAAGCCTGAACTATCTCTGGTGGCAAAAAATGATGAAACTGAGGCTGTCCTACTTTGGGCACACCACGAGAAGACAGAATTGTCTAGAAAAGACAATAATGCTGGGAAAGGTTGAAGAGAGTAGAAAAAGAGGAAGACTAAATATGATATTTGTTTGTTTGTTTGTTTATTATTTGATTTGATTTGATTTGTATCCTGCCCATCCGGTCTATACAACCACTCTAGGTGGCTTCCAATATAACATAGATAACTAATAAAATGACACAAAATTACATAAATCTTCGAATGACAATTTACAAATTGTCTGGATTGACTCCCTAAAGGAATTGACAGGCTTGAGTTTTCAAGAGCTAACCAGGGCAGTTGAGGACAGGACATTTTGGAGAGTGCTCATTCATAGTGTCACCATCTATTGAAGGCAATAATCAAAGAGGCTATGGCAGGGCTGTAGGCCAAGATATATAAAGAGATGGGTCCAGCATCACCTAGCTCCTTTAAATAAACTCAGGTCTTCAAGGCCAAATAAACTGTATCTGGGGGTACTAATGAAACTCGTAATTCCAGAGCCTCTCTCAGTAATTTGAGAATTCTTTTTTAGAGAACAGGTAAGTCCATGAAGACTGCAGGCAGGCAGACAAACAGACATTGTCCCCGTGTTCAAGAAAGAAGTGGGGGGGGGGGTTTGGATGCAGTCAACTCCTGATGAGTCATCCTAACACAGGAAACCTAGAGCAGAACATTAAATGGTAAGTTCAGGAGTTTTTAAAAAAGAAGGTTGTGACTTCTTAAGGAACAAAATGAGCTGCTCAAAAACAAATCATACCGGAGTAATTTTATCTCTCTTTTTAAATAGAGTTACAAGCTTTGTGAATGATCGGAATACTGTGGATGTAATTTATCTTTTTTTTTTAGCAAGAGTTTAGATAAAGTTCTGATAATATTCTTGTGACCAGGTTAATAAAATGGAGGCTAGTTGTTGCTAGTTTTAACTGGATTCATAGCTGGCTGAGAGGATGAAACATAATCACCAACTATTTGTTATCCTAGAGAGAAGTGACCATTGGGGTACCACAGAGTTCTTCCTGGGCCCCAATATTGTTCAAGATATTTGTAAATGACTTGTATGAAAGCATGTAGCAGATGCTCATCAGACTTGCACATGGCATCAATTTGAAAGGAACAACTGGTATTTCAGAAGACAGAATTCAAGATCACCTTAACAGATTGGAGAACTGGGCCAAAACAAACACACTGAGTTTCAGGAAGGAAAATATAAAGTTCTATCATTAGGCAAAGTAAGTTGGATGCAAATTATAGGATAGGTTGACACCTGGGTTAGCAGTGTCTGAAAAGAATCCTGGGGTTTTAGTGAATCACAGTGTAAATGTGAGGCAATGACACAAAAGCCAATCCAGTAGTAGGTTGTCCAGATCAAGGTAAGTAACAGTTTTATTTTTTTTCTGCTTTAGTCAGACCTCACTTTCCAGTGGTGTTCAGTTCTGGGCACCACAATGTGGAGAACATATTGACAAGTACAAACGTACAAAAGAAGATGACTAGGATGTTAAAAAGTATGGAAACAAAGTACTGTGAGGAACAGTTGAAGGAGTTTGGTACATTTAGCCTGGAAAAGGGAAGAATGAAAGGTGATATGACAATCGCCTTCCAATATTTGAGGCTGTTCCAAGGAAAATGTAGCAAACTTGATTTTTGTGGCTCCACAGGGTAGGACCAGAAATTATGGATTCACATTACAAGAAAGGAGTTTTCAGCTGAATGTTGGGTGGGGGACCCTGACAGGGGGAGCTATGTGACAATGGAATGGATTGCCCCAGAAGGTGGGGAAATCTTCATTGGAGGTTTTTTATAATGGCTGGATGGCCATCTGTGAGACACACTTTAACTGTGGATTTCACACTCTGGGAGAGGGTTCGAATTGATTGGAGATGGGCCCAAACCACCAAAAATGACGGTTTGTCTTGGTTCATGGTTTGTGAAAGTCTACAAAACATGAATTTACAATTTTTCCCCAGACAAACCATGATTTGGTTCATTTGTTTGTTTGTTTGTTTTTAAACAGCCCAGTATAAAAAAGCAACAACAAAACAGCCCGGTTGCCTCCCCATCCAGCCAGCCTGCCCCTGCTCATTCCCACTGCCCCCGATGCCTCCCTATCTTTTCCTACCACTGTCATCTCCTTCACTGCCACCATCTTGAGAGGCAGCCAATTCACAGAAGCTGGTGGCCTCTGTTTATGCCCCTGTGTCTCAGCTGAGAGGTGGAGACATGCACAGAGGTAGCCGACAGCCATGGAGTGATGGGCTGGTGCACTCTTTTAAAAAGTGATCAAGTGATGTTTTTGCTGGAGCAGTTACACACTGGAAGAGCAAGTACTTGCTTTCATATGTCTAGAATTCCTACCATTCAGCTTCAGCAGATGAACCCAGGTTTTATCATTAGGTGAGAGAGAAAATAGTTTCTTACTTTGTTTATAACATGTACAGTGGTGCCTCGCAAGACGATGTTAATTCGTTCCATGGAAAATGTCATCTTGTGAAAACATCATTTTGCGAAACATGGTTCCCCATTGGAATGCATTGAAATCTAATTAATGTGTTAAAATAGGAAAAAATCGACCTGCGAAAATTGTCCATAGAAAACATCATCTTGCGAAACTCGGTTCCCCATTGGAATGCATTGAAATCTATTTAATGCATTCCAACAGGGAAAAAATCATCAGCTTGCAAAAATTATCCATAGAAAACATCATCTTGCGAAGCGCCACAGCGATCGCAAAAACCGATCGTCTTGCGGATTAATCGTCCCACGAGGCAATAGTCTTACGAGGCATCTCTGTATTGTGTTTGGTGTCTGCACCAATTCCTGCCTTTCTTTCTTTTCAAAGTTGAACACCTGCAAACCTTGTGAACCGTTTCTTATAGGAGAGTTGTAAATCCATGTCAAATGGATTATAGTAATAATTATTGGCCATCTGCCACTGAACTGTTAATTCCAATTTACAGTGACCCTTTCACAGTTTTCTAGATATGAAGCACCCTGATGTGGTTGTTGTGGGTTTTTCGGGCTTCTTGGCCGTGTTCTGAAGGTGGTTCTTCCTAACGTTTCGCCAGTCTCTGTGGCTGGCATCTTCAGAGGACAGCAAACTGTGCTCTGGGTAAGGCTTGAGAGTGGAGTATTTATGGCTGCGAGAAGGCTTGTTTGTGAGAAGACTATTGTCCTATCAGGAGATGGTTAATTAGTATGTTTTGTTGTGGCTGTATTGTTTTGATAAGGAGGGGAGATTATCTGTCCCTGCGGTTGATGGGTGTCATTAGCTGGTGTTTTGTGTGTAGTAATCCCCTGACCTTGTGGCTGGGTGGAGTTTGTTGACCTTTTGCACTCTGTGTTTTTGAGAGCTGGGAGCCAGGTTTTGTTGAGTTTCAGACTTTCCTCCTTCCGGTTGAGCCATAAATACTCCACTCTCAAGCCTTACCCAGAGCACAGTTTGCTGTCCTCTGAAGATGCCAGCCACAGAGACTGGCGAAACGTTAGGAAGAACCACCTTCAGAACACGGCTAAGAAGCCCAAAAAACCCACAACAACCATTAGATCCCGGCCGTGAAAGCCTTCGCAAATACACCCTGATGTGATTTGTCTGTCCTTTCTGGTAACAGCCGGTGACTATTCAGCCTGCCCAAGGCCACCCTTTTGGCATATAACCCCATCAGCTATACATGGTATGGATGAGCTCAACTTACACTTTTCTTAGGAGACACTGAGAGGATTAGAAATCCCTACCCCTGGCTCTGCAAACACGAGCTCCAACCCACTGACCTGCACCTGTTTTGTCCAAATGCTTACATGGACCATTAAGTCTCCACTTTCTCCACTTTCACACGGACAGAAAGACTTCATTTTTCCTTACTGAAGGTGTTGCTCTTGCTGTGACACACGTTGAACATGATAATGTATGTCATGAATTTACAAAAGGGACAGGAGACTGAGGAACATAACTGGTGAGTTGCATTTAAGCCACATGACAGAATTCCTGGCTAAAACAACATTTCAGTCACTAACCTCTCAGTTCAGAGATTATACTCTTAACTAGTACACTGTCACAACCATTTTCAGATAATAAAACACCTGTGCTTTCTATGCTCAAGTGTGAGACACCTCACACGTGTGGAACAGATGGCTGACAGACATTTGAGCTTTGCTTTCATGTGCAAGCTGCCTGCCTGTATTAAAAAAACATTTTTGCAAGTAATATGAGTTCTCTGGATCATGTCCATGACCTTCAAATCACTTTTTAAAAATTGTTTGCAATATACAATATTTTATAATGAAGAATGCAAATTACATGCCTGTTTACAAGAAAATCTTAACCTTTCTAATAAAAAATCTTTTAAATTATGGTAATTGTACACTCTTCTTTCTGAATATATTATATTTCAGAAGAAAGTGTCTAATTATTATGCTCTAGTTCAATATTTGACTTTTGTCACCTCTCTGGAACATATAATTAGAAAATCTCAAACTGTCTAATTATAGTCACTGTATTGATCAATGTTGTGTAATCCACATCATTATTTGTACTGAAAATAATTCTTCAGAGAGAAGACAGCAAAAAGTTTTTCTTCCACAAAATTATATCTTTTCATTTCTTCCAGTACATAGAACACAGCTACGAAACTCTGGCTTCATTCATTATATTACATTCAGTACATGCAAGATAAAAGATGCATTTGTGAAAGTACAAGATGGTAGAGAATAATCCAAGCACACAGATGTTAATTAGTATCAGAAAATAGCAGACACAAGTCAAGGGTGAAATGTAGTAATTTTCAGAATTGGTAGCTCTCTTAAAGCTGATTTATGCATGATGTTAACTATTAACTACACATCATCAAATCAATTCTGATTTATGGTGCCCTCTCCAAAGGGACAAGGTGGCGCTGTGGGCTAAACCGCAGAAGCCTGTGCTGCAGGGTCAGAAGACCAAGCAGTCGTAAGATCGAATCCACGCAATGGAGTGAGTGCCTGTCGCTTGTCCCAGCTCCCGCCAACCTAGCGGTTCGAAAGCATGCAAAATGCAAGTAGATAAATAGGGACCACCTCGGTGGGAAGGTAACAGTGTTCCGTGTCTAAGTCGCACTGGCCATGTGACCACGGAAGATTGTCTTCGGACAAAACGCTGGCTCTATGGCTTGGAAATGGGGATGAGCACCACCCCCTAGAGTTGAACACAACTGGACAAAAATTGTCAAGGGGAACCTTTACCTTTTTACCTCCAAAGTTTTGAAGGCATAGTACTCAGAAATGGTTTATTGTTATTCTTCTTCTTTGGGGGCACACTGGAACTGAACTCTCAACTTCTAGCTGCCTAGCCAGGGACTGAATTCATTGAGCTATATAGCTAGCTATATATTATGTTACCCTTCTGTATTATCCCTGACCTTTCACATAGATGAACAGAATAGTAAAGTCTTTAGGCTTGGGGATGTGTACTACTATGAATAACAACAACAACGACAACGACAACGACAACGACAACGACAACGACAACGACAACGACAACGACAACAACAACAACAACAACAACAATAATAATAATAATAATAATAATAATAATAATAATAATAATAATAATAATAATAATAATAATAATAATAATAATAATAATAATAATAATAATAATAATAATAGAGTGGCAAAGTTAGTGCACTGGTCATTATGTAAAAATATAATTTGCCGGTCTCCAAAAACCTGTGGGAATATCAGGCAGAGAAGGTGTCAGAAAATGAGGGAGTCAAGATCTTGTGGGATTTCCAGATCCAAACTGATAGATACCTTGAACGTAACACACCAGATGTAGTAGTAATAGAATGAAGAAATGTCCAGATTGTTGACATTGCAATTCCAGGGGACGGCAGAGTTGAAAATAAAGAGTTGGAAAAACTAATCAAGTACAGAGATCTGGCAATTGAAACATCTCACCTCTGGAACACAGTTCAGTGGTACCTGTAGTCATTGGCGCTTTGGGAACAATATCAGGAAATTTCACACAACATTATAAGCAGTTGCAGTTCTCAGAAATCACACCATCAGAGCTACATTAGGAACAGCATACATACTACACTGATATTTACAGTAACAGATACTTAGGTTTTTGGTTAAAACTGGTATCTGTTATATAATACCAGTCAATGTTTTTATAATTTTGACTATGCCTGGTGTTTTTGAATAATAATAATGACAATGTAAGAAAAGCAGTAGAAATAATGAAAAATCTAATCATTCTTTTTAAACCTAATTTGCTGAGAGCAAGGAATTTAGTGAATATTCCTCACATCCCAACCAATCACAACAACCAATGAAAGAAGGATAAAGAAAAGAAAGATAAATAAACTGAAGATAAGTAATGCAAGCAAATGCAACTAGGTATGTATATGTTCATATATTATGTTTTATCCTGCCTTTCCATTAAAAATAATGCTCAAGACCATTAGTAAAAGTAGAATATTTAAATGTTTATAATAAAACAGTTTGAAAGGCCAATTGAAAAACATGTCTTCTTGTCCTTCTTTAAGGCATCCTGAGCAGAAATGAATCAGAGACACCCAGGGAAAGTGTATTTCATAATCTGGGAGCAATGCAGGAAAGCCTTCTAGTGTATCCCTTTCACGTGGTCTCTGCAGGTTATGGTATCCTCAACAAGGCTTCTCCTGAAGATCTTAGCCACCAGGCAGATTTATAATGAGACTTCCTCTTGCAAAGGACTTGATGATTTTGGTCAGAATTAGTGCATTAAGATCAGTCTTTTCCCCACCTGTGCGTTTTCTTCCTTCATAGTGAAGTAAATCCTACTGCCCGCCGGCCTTTGCATATTTGCTAGAAGGGTATTTGTGAGGAGAAGCAAAATCCTGTAGTGTTAGATATCCCTCCACCCTCCAGCCAATGAAACTGGGTTGCTCCTACTCCAAGTTACAGCATCGGTATTCTCTCCATTTGAGAGAATGGAGTCTTCATGGACCAAAAGGGCAAGGGTGAATTGGGCATCTATCTTTGGGCCCTTGTTCCAGCACAGACTGGGTTGGAGGCTACTGCATGCCTCTGGTTAAAACCAGTATCTTGAATTGGCAATTGGTGCAGATATTTCAGGTTCAGATTTCAATAGTAGAGTGCTATGATCTTCACGCTACCAAATGATAAACAAATGAAATGTTGTTTTCAGGAGCAAATAATAAAAGAAGCTTTTTTTAAAAAAATAGCAGAAATAAAAGGAATACGGAAATAATGAATCCTGCACATTCCTGGAACATAAAATTGCCATCTTAATAAAACAAATGTAAGATCTGTATCTTAACTTATATGCAGAATACAGCATGCGAAAGGCTGGACTGGAGGAATCCCAAGCTGGAAATAAGATTGCCAGAAGAAATATCAACAACCTCAGATATGCAGATGATACCACTCTGATGGCAGAAAATGAGGAGGAATTAAAGAACCTCTTAATGAGGGTGAAAGAGGAGAGTGAAAAAAATGGTCTGAAGCTCAACATCAAAAAAACAACAACTAAGATCATGGCCATTGGCCCCATCACCTCCTGACAAATAGAAGGGGAAGATATGGAGGCAGTGACAGATGTTACTTTCTTGGGCTCCATGATCACTGCAGATGGTGACAGCAGCCCAGAAATTAAGAGACACCTGTTTCTTGGGAGGAAAACAATGACAAACCTAGACAGCATCTTAAAAAGCAGAGACATCGCCTTGCCAACAAAGGTCCACATAGTCAAAGCCATGGTTTTTTCAGTAGTGATGTATGGAAGTGAGAGCTGGATCATAAAGGAGACTGATCACCAAAGAATTGATGCTTTTGAATTGTGGTGCTGGAGGAGACTCCTGAGAGTCACCTGGACTGCAAGGAGAACAAACCTATCCACTTTGAAGGAAATCAACCCTGAGTCTTCACTGGAAGGACAGATCCTAAAACTGAGGCTCCATCTCATGAGAAGAGAAGATTCCCTGGAAAAGCCCTTGATGTTGGGAAAGTGTGAAGGCAAGAGGAGAAGGGGATGACAGAGGACGAGATGGTTGGACAGTATCATCGAAGTGACCAACATGAATGTGACCCAACTACGGGAGGCAGTGGAAGACAGGAGGGCCTGGCGTGCTCTAGTCCATGAGGTCACGAAGAGTCGGACATGACTTAACGATCTGTATATAAATTACATTTCACCTGCATCTTCATGTCAGTATTGTAGTTTATTGGCAAACTAACCTACTAACCTCTTAAGAGGCCGTGATCTCAAATAAATATATGTTAAAGAACGTAATCACCTAGAGATACTTCATGACTTCTGATGACTGATACAGCTTGTTGGAGGAACTGATCAGTATGATTTTTCGCAGGACATTGCTGATGCTTCACAAAGTAATGATCACATTTGGTGAATTGACCCTTAAGTAGTGCACAGTCAAACGGACATCCCTTCACTTTTGCCCAGCTCCTACTGTGATAACAGGAAGCAGAGCAGACTTGGGACTATTAATACAGTGCAATCACAGCCAACGGAGCTTTTCAATGGGGTGTTATTTCCTGATCAAACCTGACAGTGTAATGCAAAGGGAGCACCAGAATGTGGTGGTTTAAGGGATTGATTCAGCATTGCTGAATCAATCAGTAAGAGCTTCTTCAAAACAGGACACTCCTAAGCTACACCAACCAGTATCATCACGCATGCTGCACTTCCCAGAAAAGTGGCGCATTCAAGGACAAGAGTTATCACAAGGAGGAGAGAAGCTACAGTGGTGAGTTAAGAGGTATGTGCTTTTTTGTGTGTGTTTGAATATATGAGTTTGTTTACAAGTGTAGAAGCTAAACAGAGGTGTAGGGAGTCAGTGATGTAATTATCATAGGGTCCTGTCCAGACAGGGGAATTTGGAACCATCTGGTCTGAGCTTAAAAGGTTCTTATCTTCAGTGTACTTTATTTTATCTCTCACTTCAGCAATCCTTCTGTTCATACTGGAGATGTTTATTCTTCTATGAGAAGGGTCCACACAAATCTTTCGATTACTGATTCATACGTGAGTAAGGTTTAGCTAATTTACCTGCCAGTCCCTTTATCCAGTTTACTTGTAAGTTTACACAATTTACTTAAGAGTAAGGAGGCAGCAATGGAGGGCAGTGCGAACAAACCATCTGTAGAGGCAGCACAAAGAGCTAATTAGGCTCACACTGAATCCTACAAAAAAGAATACATGCCCTAGGGCTGTGCCATAAAGGTACATGGCAGCTCTTAAAGGGCCAAGATGGATCGATCTAAGTAAAACATATGTGAGTGCTCTCATTTGGTTCTCACCAAACTGTACCAATGGTGATCCATATACTGATCTATATGCCAGTCTGGGCAGGCCCATAGTGAAGATGTAAAGACTGAAGTGCAAGGACCTACATTGTCTGTCTCTCTGTGTGTATCCCTTCCTTCTTTCCATCTTTCCTTTTTTCTCCACACCCTCAAAAGTTTCTCAAAGAACAATCTTATAAGCTGCTTTGTGATTTTAAAATGACATAAATGTTCTTCAATTTTTTAAATAAAATCTTGTTTGGGTCTCTCTAGCTGCTCATCAACTCATGTGTGTCTTTATACAATTAAGCAGAGGGAGGCAGAGATTGTTGTTTTGAATCTCCCTAGCCAGCGTGTCCATTGTCCAGTGTGCCTGGAAAATTCTGCAGAACTCTACTGCAAAAAAAGTAACTTAAGCTCTGGATCAATGTGACTCCAGCAGTGCAGGGGCAAGCACACAAGGACTACAGATAATTTGAAAGCTGATTTCAGTAATAAGAAAATCCAACCTAGTGGCTCGAGTAAAGAGATATTAGGCAATAAACGTAGGGGTTTAATAAGCCATTGGTGTTTGGGAAGCCTCAGTGTATAATTCATTTTAGAGCCAATTCCATCAAATATGGCAGGAAGCCTACTCGGTGACTATTCACAGTATGTCTGTCCTTAAGTAGCACTATCAGTCTTTCACTTTTATGAGCTATGCAAATTTACAGAGTTCAAACTTCTATCTTTTATGAGCAGAATGGAGTAGGAGATGAGCCATACTGTATGACACCTTCCTAAGCAGAATGATTATGATGGATGAACAGAACACAATACCTCCTAGTAAAACAGCGAAATAGAAGAACTGCTCTCTGGAGGTTCTTTCTAGGATTTCAAAGAAACAAGGGTGGGGGAGTGCAGGTTGAAAGGCATTGAAATTGTATTGCTATGCAGCATTAGGCAAAAGAGTGATCAGAATGTATCGCTAGAACTCACAGAAATTTGTTACAACTTGGCAACAGCTGCAATTGACTAACAACGCTAAGCACTAAAAAGCTTTCTTACCCCCATCCTCCCACCTTTAGAGTGCTAAAGAAATATTGTTGGAGCAGAAGATGATAACCATGTGTGAATTTTGATGTGAAAGGGCTTTTGAGCTTGGTTCTGTTATGCATTACGAATTCCTGGGCACAGAAACACCAGATTCCTTATTTTACATCTGCTACCACCACCCACACCATGATTTTGCACCTGGCTTACGATTCTAATAAAAAATGGAGATGATTTTACAAGTCTGAGTCGTGTAACTGTGGAAGAGTTACCTTCAGTTCTGAGATGCAAGAAGAGCCGCTTAAAAGCACCATAGTGTAGGTATGTTGTTAATACCCATGGCTTCAGATTTCTGCAAGAACTACAGGTTGTAGCACTGGGTAAGTGACCCAGGTAAAATATCCAGTTTCTAAATAGCTGTGGTGGGTACACATGGGCTCATGGGCTGACATTGTGCATGAAATTGTTCCATAAAAACAGTTGTGCAGAGTTAAGAAAGGGCGAAACAGTCCAGAATGTTCAGAAATAGCTCACCACTGTAAGCAAATTGGCCTGTATTTTAATTGTTGTTAGCCACCCAGGGTACTGTCCCAGCACTAAATGGGTGGGATATAAATAAATAACTAAGTAACTAAGTAACTAAGTAACTAAGTAACTGTAAAGCTTGCCTCCAACATGACACTTCAAATGAGTTGCCTTTTTTCTCTTGACTTTCTTCACTGTCCATCCTTTACATAGTATGGCTGACTTTGACCTTGGTTTCCAGTGACAATATTTGCCAACTCCCAGCCCACCCTTCTTTTTTAATTTCAAAAGACAAGGGGACATCTTTTCGAAAACATGTAGGGAACATGTAAGACAGGCTTGTCCAACCTGCGGCCCGAGGGCCGCATGCGGCCCAGGTCGGCTCATAATGCGGCCCAGTGCAATTTTTTTTTATTTTAAAAGAAGTTCCAAAGTTTCAAGTTACACTGCCGGCGCTTGCGGCCGGGGCATGTCACAACGGGGGGGGGGGGGGGAAGAGAGGGAAGGAAGGAAGGAGTGGGAGGGGAGGGGAGCTATGTGACTGCATTGCGCCATCCCCGTCAATAGGTGGACCCCCTCCTGGCCCCATAAACCCACCGGAGTCAAAGCTGGCAGCCTCTGCTGTCTGAGATCGCAGCTGCCAGTAAGCGCGCTTGGAGCGGGGCTGTGGAGGAAGGCTAGGGTTGCCCCCCCATGCGGCCCAAACCAAATTTATGTGCAGCCCAAACCAAATTTTCATCTTCTAATGTGGCCCAGGGAAGGTGAAAGGTTGGACACCCCTGATGTAAGACAAAAGTTTGGAATTTGGAAGATAGCTTTCTGCTCCGCACTCTGCAAAGCAGACATGGCAACGTTCATTTACCTGAGGTGTTAAACAGAGTGTATGTTTCTCTGTTATGTGTATTGCACTTACTCATTGCTTTGTGTTTGGTTTGTAAGAAATGGTTAACTGAGGGGGAAAAAGGAGGCAGGTTCTAGAATTTTCTATCCTATCTTTTGCTAGGGTCAGCTAATTTACCGACATATGCTCCTATGTCTTTGAAATGCAGTAATTATAAAATGCTCAGGATCAGCGTGGAGAGTTTGAAAGGCAAGCTGATTTATTAATGCAGCTCTTCGTAAAAGATGCTTTTTTAAAAGATTAGATAAATGCATTGATGATTTCTCACTTTCCAGCCTAATGGTTCATGTTCCAAAAAAGTATAACTGTAAGATGGAGACAAACAGTTGGGAATGACTGTTGTCTTCTGGTTTACTTAGAGCTTGAAAATATTAATGTGAAACCTAATTCATAAATGTTCATTCAATTTTTCAAAACAACAACAACAAAACCAAACAACCCCTCCCCCTCCAATTTATGAATGCAGGATATTGTCTCTTTGCATCCATGATTCAAAATGCCAGGAAATGGCCTAATATTGCTGCACAATATTGTGCCCACATTGCCAACAGGAAAAAGTATAGAAAACTTTACAGAGCAAAGGATAACCTAAATGTTGACAACAATGGTGGTCAAGATGGTCTATCAGATACCCTCCTGTGCTCACTACCTTTCACAAAGAGACACCAAGCAGGGCTGTCTCTTTTGTTCATCACTTAACCACTTCTCATCCAAACACAAAGCAATTGTCTAGTCTTTTTTTTTCAACAAGTTCTCTAAGTTTCTATTGCTTTGTGGAACAAAGTAATCAAAATGCCTTGAAGAAATATAACTTTTAGATTAACTGTATCCACTCAACTACATATCTGTGCAGCTGGAAGGTATTGGATTGTTAATCCTCAAGGAATTTACATGAATTAAGCGTGCTTCTGCCCCATGCAACGCAGTGCACAGGACACCTAGCCATCTGTACCTAGAAAGAACTCTCAACCATCTTCCTTCAGGGCCAATGTTCTTGTGTACTTAAGAGTGGATCACAAGACATCCAGACTTTGGGAGAAGACTAAATGAAAGGTATGGATAACTTGTTGCAAAGTACTTCCTTTTAAATCACTCTCAGGGGTGTGCAGTGTGGGCCATTCTTTGCATAATGATACATACAGGGATTAACTTGAACATTTGGAAAGGAAGTGAAATGTCTTAAATTATGGCATTTGATTGGCAGTCCCTTTTGGATTGAAAAAAGTATGTTAAATTAATGTAAGGAACCTCCACCCTTCTATATTTGTTGAGTTCCTGCTCTACATGAAGATGAATGGAGCAGCAAATATTGTCAATCATTCTCTCAACGTCCTCTTTAATACCAGAATTAATGAATCATCGCCTTCAAATGAAAACTGCAACAAAGGTCAAGTTCAGCTGGCTCTTTGTTGCAGATCACAGCAATACTGTGCTTCAGCAAAGAACATGAAGGTTCCTGATGCAGATGCGAAGAAAACGGATGGACCTCCATCTTATGGATTGGCAAATTCCAAGACCTGAAATGTGAAGTCAAAGCCACCTGTCTCCACACATACATGCAGTCAGTTCAAGGTCAAAAGTGTGGATGAGTGCAACACACACAATGGAGAAACATATACACCCTTTAACCTCTCAGATAAACTAATGTTGCCATGCACACCATCAAGTCACTTCCATTTTGAGATGACTATATAAATTAGTGACCACCTGATCAGGTCTTGCAAACTAAAAGCTGTGACTCTGTTAATGAGTCCCCCCCCCCCAAATAAATTATAACTGGTAGGAAAGGTATTTACTTTGTGGATGTAAATTCTTGCTTATCTCATTCTTGGGGGAAAGAGCAATGAAATGTTTCTGGTGGGGTTTTTTTGGGGAGTTGCCCTGCACAAGGGTGAGATCTTTGCTGGTGCTGTGAATTTGAGGGTTTTATGCAAAATGCACCAAATTGCATAAATTACACAAAACTACTATAGCTTTGTGTGTGTGTGTGTGTGTGTGTGTGTGTGTGTGTGTGTGTGTGTGTGTGTGTGTGTGTGTGTGTGTGTGTGTGTGTGTGTTAAAAACACTAAAGCATTGGATGGGTTGTTTGCATTTTTCCCATTCTTTGCTTCTTAAAGAGGAAAGGGTCATAGTTTTTCATAGACTTCTCCAGAGACTTTTTGCATAAATTGCAAAAATCCTGGGGGGAAAAATTGCACTCCTTGTGTTGCTCTTGCATAGAATGCGAGAAATCTCGAGGGCTTGCAAATTTGTTATCTAGAGCTAGGAGCAGACATTACAGACAGCCTGGGATTGAAAGAAAGAAAATTCTTAACTAATATGTGTCTGAACGGCACAGCATGTATATTGTTTGCCTCATTGCCAGGATTATGTATATAAACATGTTTAGCTCAGTAATTGGTTTTTAAGATGTAAGTCCAATTTTGCAGGCATGGAAAGACTGCCTTAGTCAACATGTTTTGTTACCATCTCTTTTTTTAGTGGAGAATTGTATATTTTTGTTAAGCCAATATGAGTGATTTAAACATGATCTGATTGGGCTGACACTGCTTTTGTCTACTTTCTGCCCAGTGTGATTGAGTGATTGTAGGGCAAAGTACCCCTTGTACTCACGGGGTAGCTCCCCTCAACTGAGTCCCTGTTGTCTGCAAACTGAATGTTTTTTAAAGGAAAAATGGTTTTCAAAGGAGCACTGGAACAATATATTATTAGGTCACTTCTGGGAATAGTTTTTTTTAAAGAGGTGGAAATTGACAATTAATACCTTGTCAAAAGCAGTTAATGTTGTGCAAACACATCTCTCTGTCTCTGCCTCTGTTGATTCCTGCAAATTGATTGATGTCTGGATGGCTACAGTGATTTCACCTGCAGAAACCTGATTTTTAAAAATGTCAATCAGAGCAGATCCAAGCATTTTTCTCTGCTGTGCAGTTGCACCTTCACTTAGCTGTGACACAGCATCTTGTATCTGTGTTATGTGCTGTCAAATAACTTCCCACATAACAACTCTAATAAGATTTTCAAGATTGGTTTAAGGAGTGATTTTGCCAATGCCACCGCCACCCGCTGTGAGGTTCCATGACTGATCAGAGATTTGAACTTAGGTCTCCTGTCTCCTAGTCCATCACTACACCACACAGTTGACTCACCACTTTTTGGGCCAACAGTAATGATGCAACTTAATCCATTTTCCCTGTTTACACAGACACCATGCTGCCTGCCATCAGTATGTGATGACAGTATGATCTCCTTATATTTTTTGTGTATTATATATTTCTGCTCCCAGGTGTTTCTTTGCGAATACTGCACATTTCAGATTTACCTTTTCCATTTTATATTCATTTAGTTTATATTCTTTTGTTTCATTTTTGATTGTCATCTATTGCTTGTGTTGCATATTTACAAAGTGAAAGGAATCTGCAGGGCATCAGGGGAACAGACCAGACTTTTCACCACTTCCTGATTACGTTTTCTTTTCATTATGGCAGGGAAGGTAATACTATTAAACTTTCCATAGTGGCCCAGGATTTAGAACTCCCCAAAGTATTCTGCTTTCTAAGCTATAAAAAGCTGTTTGTGAGGCCATACATTTGATGTATTGCTTGGTTTCATATGCCACCTAGGAGTTGCCTAAAAGAAACGTCAACCCGTTTATGTACAATAAAAAGCTTTCAATTAATCCCTTTGGTCCTGGTGAGGAAAGCCTAGACGAAGACATAGATCTCAAGCTACCTAAGCAATTAGGCCCAGGTAGGATGATGGTGCATAAGCAAGTGTTTTCTTCCATTTTAAAAGGAATGGGATAGGATGTGTAAACATTTGGATGTGCTGTTCCTCACTTATTTCTACAAGGAGAACTAAAGAGGCTTGATTTTTGCATGATTTATGTTAGTATATCCTTCATTAATATAATAATAGTAAAGAACTCTGACTTCCTGAAGCTCAGACTACTGGGCAGTTGCTTAAGCCTATTATAGAAAGCTCTCTCTCTCTCTCTCCATCTCTCCATCTCTCTATCTCTCTCTCTCTCTCTCTCTCTCTCTCTCTCTCTATCTATCTATCTATCTATCAGCAAGCAAGCAAGCAAGCAAGCAAGCAAGCAAGCAAGCAAGCAAGCAAGCAAGCAAGCAAGCATATAAACAGATAGGCTTCTTGCTGATATACAGGCAGACAGATGAGAATATCTATTGTCTACTGCAATGTATATACAGTACTGTAAATTCATTGCATTTCTCAAAACAATTTTTGCATCAAATAAAAAAAGAAGGGAGCAATATTCTCTCTAATTTTCGGCTCCACTGGGTAGTGCTCTGCCCCTCAAACCCCCCACCTCACATGGGGTTCTGTCAGGACTGGAGCCAAAGGAGAAGCCCTGCACAGAGGGGGGGGGGCAGAGTCATGCACATGTGCATAGGTGTGCATGTTAGAGGGAACCTTGGAAGGGGGTAATCAACGATTTTAAAAAGGAAATCTTGCCAGTTTAAAGCCATAATTGGGGGTTATCTCATGTGAGTTCACCTTCCCCAAAGCTGAGGAAGCAAAAACAAAGACCGATGCCTTCACAGACATAAATTGTGTCAGCAGTCATACATGCTTATAACTTAGAGCTTTTCTACACATGGCAATTGGAGTGGGCTGGAGAGGGCTAAATAAGGTCACTACAAGTTCAAGTATGCCATTTGGTGGTATATGAGCCTCAAGCTATGGGGAAGAGAGGCCTTTCAGCCCAGCTCCTGTTCACTGGCTGGGGAGGCCATAAAACCGACACAGAGTGAATATTAGTAATAAAACAGTAAAACTTTATTGCCTTCAAAAGAAAAGTGTCTCCAGTGTACAATATATGTATGAAAGTAAGTGTCCCTGAGAAAAAAAGACAGGCACCCTTTTATACTTCTCAGTGGAATTTTCCAAAGTAAACAACTGGGCGTGTTCAGGAATACATGAAATAACTGCTGAAAAAAACAATACTAGAAAAGGACCAATGCATCTCTCTCAAATATGCTGTTTAGATTGCCTGATCAGGAAATGCTCTACTAGCACTTCTCTGTTTGATCTGATGCAGTAAATCAAAATATAGCCATCCTCATGTCCAGTTAGGGACACTTGCTCATCACTTACATGTGAACTATGAACTGACTTAAGAAGAGAGCCATTTCAGATAGTTCTCTTCCTAAGTCACTTAAGCACCATATACTATGCATGCATTACATCAGTTTAAAAACAGCATTAGGTATATGTATTACAAGTTAGGTAAGTGTATTAGGTTTGTGCATTAGGTGTACCTACTTGAAACAAATGCCTAAATTGAGATATGCATGCCTAATGCTACTTTTATAGTGTTGCTATGCATATTTGCTGCTGCAATACAATTTTTTTAAAATAATCACTTCCTCAGACTCTCTGTGGAGCCAAGGAAGTGTTTAATTTGCAGATATTGTAAAGTGGCTCTCTTGGCAAGTTAAAAGAGGAAGCATATCAGGCAAAATCCAAAGAAAGAAAACAAAACAAGACAACACCTTAAAGACTGACTAAAACTAACAAGATGTAGTTTTGTCTTTTTTGAAATTCTTGTTTTGTTTTGTTTCTTTTGATGTTGCCTGATATGCTTGCACAGACGAACATGGCTACCTTTCTTAAAAGAAGAAGGCTCACTTTAGATTGTTCCCAGTGATCAAATGCACTGGAAACAGACCAAAACAGAGCAATCCCACCCTCATCAAAAAGGTAGAAGCCCCTGACAGGGGCCAGAAAGGTGCAGGTAAGACAGATCTGGGGGTGGACTGGTTCACTCTGGCAAAGACATTGTCTGATTGCCAGCTTCAGGAGCGTCCTTGGAATGGATCATACAGTGGACTAAAAACCCATGTAGTCAGCCCTTCTGTCCCCAGGCAAGCATTCATTGTAGTCTTTCACATCTAAACCTACGTGAGAAGACGGCATGCTCAGAATCAGCAAAGCTGCCTACCAGCACCACCTTGTCTTGGCCCTGTAATTGCTTTGTGAAACATCTGAACCTTCCTGTGTTGCTAAAGGAATCTTCTGTGAGTTGCCTCCTGTCTCATACTGGTTCCACACCAAAGCTGCTGAGAGAACCAGTGAGCAGGGTGAAATAGCTTTATGCACTGGACAGAAGAACCCTGCTTTCTCCGTTTATGAAATGTGGCCTGATTTATTTATTTATTTATTTTATTTTTATATTGTCCATCTGACCAATGATCTGCCTGCATACTTCAGGTTAGCGTAGCATGAGATGAGTGGTGGAGGGATCTGGAATCTGGTTATTCCCTTTGGTACAGAAAGTGGTGGAGAGAAATATACAGGAATCAACTTCATCACACATCCTCTATTGGAAGAAAAAAAAATCAGTATGGGTGCTTCTTGTTTAAAGAACACAACAAGAGTGGTCATTCAACTAGATAGGCAGGGTATAAATACAATAAACAAACAAACAAACAACTAAACCTTTTACTTGCTGCACATGCATTTATCATTGTCTTTTATTTATTTCTAATATTTATTTTATTTCTAAACGTTTATATCTCACCTGATTTTCTGGGACAACTACTCCGGGGGGGGGGGTCATGCAGTATCAAATAACTCCCCATTCCAAAACATTAAATAGATATAATCCCCAAACCCAGAAAACAAACCAAATCAAACAAAATGATGGTGATGCGGGATTTTATATAATGTGGAGCCACATCTCCACATGACTATCTTCTTTGGAGGGCAAACAATGGAGGAGGGAGAAAGGAGAGGGGAAAGGGGCCTGACAGAGGAGCTCCAGGAAGAAAGGGATGGTTTCAGGAACGCTGAGGAAAAACTGTAGAGTTGTTAGCAGCACGTAGAACCTAGGAACTGGAAACAAAGAGGACATGCTCCCCACTGACACCCAGTGTAAAAGATGAAACATGGTATGTATCCCCCTGCATCCAAACAGATAGTAAGCTATCACATCATCCAACTCTAGCCAACTTGTGATAAGCACAGAGAGTACCACTCCTGAAATAATGGGTGAGACCTGCCCTCATTTGATCCATGAGCATCCCTAACAGGAGAGGAGCTCCCTTAGGAAGTGGAGTTAATTTGTTTGTCATAACAGGATATTCTATATTTCTTGAAATGGCAAGCTAGTTTGCTTTTGTTCTCTGACAGGTCATACGAGGTGAGCATGGGCTTTCTTTGCAGGTGTGACTATTCAGTCTTGAAGGTGTGAAGAACGATGGGTATGGAGGGGAAATGGTTTATAATCTAATAAGAAAGGAAGTGGTCTTCTCTGTTTCTGCTCTCAAGCACGTAAAAAAGAAGGAGGACAGAAAAACAGCCTTTCCTTCACAGGACTAGTTAAAGACTAGTGGATTTTCATCGATGAACTTCACTGACAGAATTAGAATAAGCCCACAGGTTTGGGAAAGGTTCTTGGCTAACTAGATGGGCGTTTAGTCTGCCCTTTGATCCTCAGCAGGCATGGGCTGGTTAGCTCCTAAAGATGGGAATCAGACAAATGGATCCATGAGTACAGCTCACAGCAAAAGCTGTTTGTTTACTTTAAAAGAACACAGGTCTTAAAAATGCCTGGAGGAGAGGTGGACCATGCTTGCCCCTTTGTTTTCCTGGCAGCTACCTCAGGTGGACAAAATAAGAAGCAAAACAAATGATTGGCAACCGTGCAAGTGAGAAACAGCTGGACTTTGCTGATAAGAGATCTTTCAATTTCTTACAGTTGTTTCCATCAAGCGAATCTCTAGCTCACCTTATTCTTTTTCCTATATTTGATACATCACTAAAATTAGTATCCTTAATATACTCCTTACCACAATTCACTCCGAAACAAAGCCTATTATATCTGTCCTTCCTGATTCTGAATGTTCTGTACTAAACAATGTTGGGATGAAGAATGATGGACCAGATGCGCTTGTCATTTATTCCCCTCCTTTTCTTTTACTGAAGAGCCATCCAAAGACAGAAAGCAGCAAATAACTTAAGAGATATGAAGGTTGTCCTGAGAAGTATTGAGAAGCAGAAATGTCAACCATCATTAATAATCCATACTCTTTTTTTTTTTTCAAAAAAAAGAATGCATCTGATTTGTAGCTATTGTATATCCTCTCTTTCTGAGGAATAAGGTAAAATATTTGTTCAGGATCTTTGGTCTTCTTCCAATTGTGCTGGGAACATAATGTGCTGTAAAAGGGTGAACAAAAGATTCATTTTTTTTACTGTGCATCTTGCTCAATAAATAAATCTGGAGGATTTTCGTGCTATTTAAATAGAGATGGAGCATATCTCTCTACTTAATTGTATTGGCTATACTACAATATTCTTTCCCATGGCTCATTTTTAGAAAAGCAATGTCTTAATATTATGTACAAAACAGCTGTGCACTTCTTTATGTAATGAAACTGTCGCTCACCTTGGAAGTATTACCTTTTACAGAGTGCTTTGAAGTTTAGATGTCACGATAGTCATCCATCACTGAATGAAGATTGCTTCTGTGTAGAGGTGTACTCTGATAACAAAATCCAGTTTGGATACCAGTGTGGTTGTTGGCTCTTCTCTCCCCTCCATAGGTACAGTCACATTGAGTCTCGCTACATAAAGTCACAGAATGCTGAGGTCAGGCTTGAGGCAGGTCAAGCTACACACAGATATCCAGGGCCACAAATTTTCTTTTCTTCTTCTCTTCTCCTGGGGCTCCCCTCCAAATATCAAGATGAAACTTTGTTTAGAAGTCATAAAACTGGACATGGCTTCATATACTCTCTGTGTTGATGCTATGTCCTAGTGGCGCTGAGCAGGAGTAAGGAACACTCCATGTGCTTGGAATGCTGGAAATACTGGTGTAGAAACCAGACCACACTGGTGACAATTAGATGCAAGAGCAGGGCATGTGCCAAATAAGTTGGCACAGGATCCAGGACATAATGAAAGTAAACTTTCAGATAAAGTGGCAGACTTGAAGCATTCTGATGATACATTCCAACAATGCAATGCTTGTTTTCTAGAGAACAACAACATAATAACTAAAGAAAAGAAAGCAGTAAAAACAGTATTTATCTGAGTATTAATCCCTTCTTCCGATCATAGTAATTGGAGAAATCCTGGTGAAATGTGGACCAGGATTAGAAGATAGAGCTATCAGTCGTCGAACCCCCTTTGTTCCTCCTGCTCACCATCAGTGTTTTTGTAGAAACTAAACCAGGAAAAAAACAAACCCACCAGTATTTCTACAAAGTGTCTGCATTTGAATGTCCAAAGTGTCAATTAGGTTTTATGTGTCCTCCAGGTACAGGTCTGGTTGCTCTTATCATGGAAGCCTGCTATTTATAGATATATGAAAAAGAGAAGGCACATTGGCCTTAGATGTAATGCATCGGAGAGACATTCAGCTAACCCTGTCCAAAGCACTGGAAAATGGCAGAGTTTTCCAAAGTTCAGTGAAGGTCAGTGATGGCTCATGTCTGAAGCAGAGGTATGGCTCCCCAATTTTGGGGGATGAGATGTACCCATTTTGCTCATTGAACCACCCACAGTAAGAGTAGGATGACTGAGGTCAGGAGAAAGATATGGTCCCTTTACAATGTCTATGCATTCTCACAAAAATCCAAGCTCATCCAAGTGTTGATCTGCATCCCCACAAAGATTTGAAACCCCCCCTTTTTTGGGAAGGGGGGAGAAGTATTTGTGTCACCTGACAATAGGTTACACTCCTTCCATTACTCTGAGTGACACAAGAACCACTGTAAACAGGGATGTCTTATGTGCTGTGATCTTCATGGGGTGGGGTTGGGAGGCAGGAGACCGCAGCATGATTCCTCTCTGTGCCAGTGCTGCCCCCATTTCTGGAAAGCATGGCACTGGCATGGGAAAGAAGGCCTCTTCCACAGACCCAGAGGTCTTAACACTGCTGCAAGCAGATGTCTACTCCTGTGATGCCCTTTCTGTACATATGGCTTCCCTCCTCCAAATTGCCTTTTAAGATCTCCAAAATATCATGCATGCTGGTGTTCGTCTGTTAAAATGCATTTTGAATGAAAGTCTTTTCAAGTAAGTGGAAATGCCTGGAGTGTTTAGCCCCTTAATAAGACAAGTGATGTCTATAGAGACCCACATGCCCAGGCATTCTATTCTCTTTTATGCAACACCTTCTGTAGCATTCAACACAGTTGTATGGGCATTTAGAGAGTTTACTTGAGTTAGCTCCTGGGAAAAACAACAAATTTTCTTTGCAAAACATCTACATTTCATATATTTTTAAAATATATATTTAGAAATGAAAATACTAGCAAGCAACCCAAGGTTTTATTGTAGCATTCAAAAACTCTCCAGGAGATTAATATGCATCCTGAAAGTTCACACTGACTGCAGGTTTAGGATGTAAGCATTTTAAATGAAGCGTCTTTAGGGACTGATGGAAAGTTTATAGTTTAATGGCTTCCACAGGCAAAGCTTGCTGTTAACATATCCATTAAGGTTTTTCCAAGGGGCCTCTAGAAGGCAATCAGTGCATCTTCCACAATGAGCATTGTCATTCGTTTACAGACATTTTCTGGTATAACAATGTTGTTTCTGCTTCCAGAAAATGAATGTTAATTCACTGTGGATAATGTTTTGCCCCTGACAGCATTCATATTAGGCTGGGTAAGCAGTTTTGAAAAGTTATGCACTCAGACCTCTTTCTATATGTAGCAGTGGCTAAGAATATGAACACTCTCACCTAACATGTATAAGGCAGCGTTTGCAAGGCCAGCCCAGTGGGGTTTGCCAGCTGAGGCAATACAGAAGTTGCCTGTATAGTCCATGGACTCTTCTGCACTTGTAGTGGAATAGCCCTTTGTCTACAAATGTAGACAATGAGATAAGGCTGGGTTGCACAGTAACAATTCCAGCTTGAGGAACAGGTGAAAGACTCAGGAACAGGATTCAGGGAGCTGCTTCTGCTGACCCCAGCATCTGTCATCTGTGGCAATTGCCTCATTTAATTTAACAGCAGGGGCAGTTCTGGCCCCTTTCTTGCTTGATGTTGTCTACTCCAGGGCAGTAGAGTAATGGTAAATTTGGAAGTGCAGGTGCCCTCATATGCACTCTAGGAAAAGCCCCAAGTGCAGGTAGCTGGACCAGTCCTCGTCAACTAATGAGGAGCAGGTACTTTGTAAAGATAATAATTCTCCATTGCCCAATCAAGACAGACTATCATGAAATATTTTGCCTTACAATGATTTGTTTGCAACAACAGAATATTCACAGGATCCTAAAACTCATTTCTGTCCAAGTTTATGTGAGGATTCTAGCTAAGCTCAGAGGAAACAGGAAAGCTATGGTGGCAGTGGCAGATGATGTCTTAGATCTTAGAACTCAGAAAGTCCTGGGGTTCCAACCCTCTGAGCCCTGGTTCCGGCCTACTTTAGGAGACTTGTGCTTTTATATCAAAGCCTGGGAATCTTAAGTATTGCTACCATGCCAACCGTTTTGAAAGAGACAGAAGATGCTCCATGTTTGATGAATTGCATGCCTCCTTTTAAAAACATATTCTTGGAGTGAAAAATTACACCATGACTTTTCAAGTTCCTGAAAGGTGCAAGTATGAATTTAAATATTCAGAGAAAAGATGTGTTTGGAGAGGGAGTTGTCCTCTACTCTGACTTATTTGAATTGAAGAATGGAAGCAACAGTTTAGTGGAAAATTAAACCTGAGAGTCTTATTTATCACATCAAAATATATGAACCAATTTATCGTCCATTTTTTTTCCTCAGCTATTCCTTTGCATGCATGCACAATCTCACGTACACACAGCATATGTCTGTGGTTGATCTCTCAAATGATCTATTTCGGTAGAGGAATAATAGATTGGAACATTATGTGGTTTAGCATGGTTAATATAACTCTGCTTGGTCTGTTTCCATTAATCTTTTTAGGTCTGTGGCCCTTTCTTAGACATTTGCCTAATATATCAAGGTTATGTGCATTTTTAGCCTTGTTTCCAATATGCTTACATCTTTACTTAACCTTCTGCTTGTGATTAATGGGTTAGACTTTTCCTGCCTAAGCGTAATGGATGATCATGTTAGAACAATACACAACTCAGCACTGACATCTCAGTCCACAGAGTGGAAGTTTTTTTAAAAAAAGAGGCAGAGGATGAGGGAGGAATAAAGGAAGCCCATGGTTTCACCATCTCTCCCTTTGATATAATTCCTTCCACACTACACTGTCTCCTCATTGTCTCCATACTGGTACTTCCGTCATGGATTCCTGATAGATCTGAGAGGCATAATTCCCTCCTGGAAACAACTAGCAGTAACTCTCTTAATCCAAACCATGCCATGCCATGCCATGCTAAGCCATGCCACAGAATCAAATCAAAACATGAAAGGAATCTGTTTGGTCAGTTCATGTATTACAAGGAAAATGTAAAATAGTACTTTCCCTTCAAATACATACATATGCATCATTACCATGTTGTTTTAATGATGTCCATGCAGATGTGCTCTTCCTATTGCTTTTCCCCAAGTGACATAGTAAGAGTCAGAAGGGGAAGAGGATTACTATAAGGGAGGGAATATTTTTATATGTTACATCCCTAGTAGGAAGGAAGACCTAACAATAAATAGATGAGTAATCAAATTCAGCCCAGGGAGTATTTGAGCCACAAATACGTCAAGAAGCTCTACGGAGGAAATAGTCTGAAAATGCTTGTATCTATCATGACCTTTGTGAGGTGAGGATAAACCTGAGGAGCTAGAGAATCCAGAGAGTAATGGGATGGAGCAACTACTTGTATAGTAGATCCTTGACCCTCAGGGAACCAGTATCCTGAGCCTATGGATGACAGGGTCTCAGGAGCTGAGCCAGAGGAGACAGTGAGACGAGAGCAAAGAAGGCTGTAGGCATAAGTACTTGGTTGGAGGGGAGATTTCCTCTTGGGTATGTCAGCTCATGAGCTGGCTCTTTCTCATCTGGGAGAACTAGGAGTTAGCAAAGTTTATCACTGGAAAGAAGATCAAAATCATCCATGTTAAGGAACGACAGTGAAGAGAGACAGGGACAAAAATCTACTCATTTGAAATGAAGTGTTGGAAGAGAGACTGATAGATACCACAGAAAGCCAGAAAGTCAAATAAGTGGGTGCTCCATCAAGTCAAGCCTGAACTCTCACTAGAGCAAAGTTGAGTAAATTGAAACTATCCTACTATGCACATATAACAAGAATACTGAACTAAGCAGAAAAGACAATATTGTTGGGGAAAGTGGTGGTGGTGGTGGGACATCAGGAAGAGAAGACTAAGAGGCAGATAGTCTCAGTAAAAGAATCCACAACTGTTAATTTGCAAGACCTGAGCAGAATTTACTAGAAAAGACAATATTGCTAGACAGGGGAGACAGTAGGAAGAGAGAACTGCCTAACATGAGATGCTGTTGGTTTGCAAGATCTGAGCAGAGCACTTAATGATAGAACATTATGTCATAGCTCATATAATCACCATACATCAGAAGTGACTTGATGGATAGCTGGAGGCTTTTTTGGTTTTAATTATGAAAAAAATATACAGTGATAAGATGGCTAGAATTATTAAGCCCATGACAGGATATACGGTTCAGTGCTCTGCTAATCATCCTCAGCTACAAAGCAAAGAACAGTAATTTCGCAGCTTAAAATTATTTTTAAATATTTTTAAAAATATTTTTCAGCCTGTAAGTACAAATCCCTGTTTGGCCAGGAAGGAGTTAAAAAATTCTCTTTGAGAGTCAACTAATTGGGTCCTGGCTGACATGGTCAAACTTTCAGATTTCCCCAGACCTGGGGCTGATTTCCTTTTTAAAGACTTGTGTCAGGAACCTGGCCTCAGAAATCCTGAAACTGTTGACTGAAAGCTCTTGGGAGTGGGACAAACAAAACTGCTCTGTGCTTTTGTAATGCAGAAATACTTTGAATGTTCCTTTAAAAATGGTATGCTAATTCCCTCAAGATACATGGCAAAATGTCTCCCCTTTCTGGAGCACTGTCACTCCATTAGTTTCTTTAAAACAAATCTGTTTTTCTTTCTTTCTTTTTTTAATCTTAAAAGAAAACCTATCTTTTGATTCTGTTTCTGTGGCCTTCCATTTCCCTCCGAACATCTCCTTTCCCCACCCACAAAGCTAACAATGTACCTACTTTGGAATACTATTGCTGGTAAGCCTGTTCCACACATGGTCAGTCTTATAATAAAATGCTTATTTCAGCCTCAGAAGCCTGGAGTCTTAAAAAAAAAAAGGTGTGGCCAACCATTCTCCTTCAAGATAAAGCAAGTTTGGTCTTTTAAATTTATGAGCTATTTTAAATCTGGGAACATTTAGGGTTGCCTGTTCCTGAACTGGGGGGGGGGCAGTTTTACTTTTTAAAAAAGCATAACTTAAAATCTATTTTCCCAAACTTCCCCAGGGCTGGCATAGGTCAAGAGCACACTGTCTGTTGCACCTGTGCTAATTTCTATGTTGATCTAAAGTTCTGTTTCAAAGTTATAATATTTTGTTTAGGATGCCCCCATTTTTAGGATAGGGTTGTAGAATGTTAATTTACTTTGCTGCAGAATATAATGAATCCCAACCAGGACGGAGATAAGATGTTCTTACAGAATGCCCACCTTTCCCATTTTTCTATAGAAGAACTGAAGCCAAGAAGCTATTTGCTTATGTTTTCTAGTGATGCAATCAAAGTTCACAATAAGTATTCTGCTGCTTTATGTTTCCCCAGTTCTGAAAAAACTGAAAGCAAAATGAGCTGAGTCCAGCCTGTGAAGTTTATGAAAGGATTGCCTGGTGATGTCATTATTTCTGGTAATGGGATAGTCATAATGAGATTAGCCTTCTCCATTACAAAGCCCCTACTTTCCCTACTAATGCCCCACTGCCTAAAATGTACTTTTATACTTGGGTGGCAGAACTCTTGAGAACTAGCGGAAGAAGCAACTTTAAGGCTTGGATGCTGTCACAGATCATCCAGTAATGTAACCCAGACATGAGAAATCCAGTGTTGAATGTCTTCCTGATCAACCATTTGAGGTGGTAGGTACTGGATCGTCCATGTTGCTTTGAAGAAGGGTGGGCTATACACAGCCCGTGGGCCACATGAGGCTCCCCACCACTTATGTGTACTCCATAGTGCTCACCACCATTGAATCTTATGAGGCAGTGGTCAGTTCCCCCCCCTGCACACACACATTTTCACACTAATCCAGCCAAGTTTTAAGGGAGAACATCACTCCCAGACAACTTGTCCTTCAAGTTTAGTTCTCCCCCCTTGAGAACTGCTTTCACAGAACTCCGCTTCCAAACGATGCCAACCGCTGTCTTAGATGGCAGGTACATGAATGTCCCTAAACATCTAAGGGTGTGCATCTGCGGAGCAGGTGAGATAGAGGATGTTCTCCATTATTTACTCTATTGTCAGCTATATCAGAACCCTCGAGAAAAGCTCCTGGGTAACATTCTGGCTGCTCTACAGGAGGAAAGCCCTCAGACAAAGGTGGTCAGGTTGCTCTTGGATTGTGACCCTTATGTTACGTATAGAACAGCGCTATTCGCAAAAGCGGCCAGAAACATCCGGGCTAATTTTCTGAAAGCCATTGCGATCAATTGTGTGGGAGATTCTCAGATATGAGGGGTCTCTTATTATTTTATATGTCTGTGGTTTTATCATGATTTTAATTGACCATATCTGTATTTTAAACAATTGTGACGGCTTTTAGCTAATACAATAAACTTGACTGAAAAAGTTTAGTTCTCTGTCTTTGCCAATAGCAAAGACCAGTAGCGAAACTCCCTTATTTGGGCAAAGTGTTGGAACAGGTTGTGGCCAGGCAACTCCAGGCGCTGCTGGATGAAACGGATTTTCTGGATCCATTTCAATCGGGCTTTAGGCCGGGTTTTGGTATGGAGACTGCCTTGGTTGCCCTGTACGATGACCTTTGCCAGGAGAGAGACAGGGACAGTGTGATCCTGTTGATACTCCTGGACCTCTTGGCGGCTTTTGACACCATCAGCCATGGTGTCCTTCTGGATTGGCTGGCTGGGTTGGGAGTTGGGGGCACTGTTTTATGGTGGTTCCACTCCTTCCTGGCTGACCGTGTCCAGAGGGTGGTGCTGGGGGACAGTTGCTGTGCCCCATGGCATTTGTGTCATTGAGTTCCTCAGGGCTTGATACTGTCCCCCATGCTATTTAACATCTACATGTAACCGCTGGGAGAAGTCATCAGGAGGTTTGGGCTGAGGAGTCAGCAATATGCTGACAACACTCAGCTCTACCTCTCATTTTCCACCAATCCAGGTGAGGTGGTTTCTGTGCTGAACTCGTGTCTGGACCTGATAATGGACTGGATGAGAGTTAATAAATTGAAACTCAATCCAGACAAGACGGAAGTGCTGTTAGTTGGTGCTTCGCCGAACAGGTTGGAGGGCAATTTCCCTGCCCTGAATGGGCCTACACTCCCCCTAAGGGACAGGGTCTGCAGACTGAGGATGTTCCTGGACCCCAGTCTAACTCTGGAAACCCAGGTGGACTTGGTGGCCAGGGGCGCCTTCCTTCAGCTGCGGAAATTGTACCAGCTACGGCCCTACCTGGATGAACAGAGTCTCATGACAGTTACACACGCACTGGTAACATCTCGTATAGATTATTGCAATGCGCTCTACATGGGGCTGCCTTTGAAGATGGTCCAGCGACTACAACTGGCCCAGAATCGAGTTGTGTGGCTGGTGAATGGTGGGGCCGCTAGAGAACACATGACGCCGATTCTGTTTAAGTTACATTGGTTACCAGTTGCTGCCCGGGCCCGATTCAAAGTGCTTGTTTTGACATATAAAGCCCTAAACGGCTTGAGCCTTGGATACCTGAAGGACCGCTTCCTTCCATATGAGCCTACCCGGCAGTTAAGATCTAGCCAGGGGGCCCTTTTGAAAGAGCTGTCCCTCAAGGAGGTAAGAGGGATGGTTTGTAGACAAAGGGCCTTTTCGGCAGCTGCCCCCAGACTATGGAAAGCCCTCCTGACTGAAATTCGTCTGGCGCTGACTTTGATGACATTTTGTCGCCAGGTCAAAACCTTTCTGTTCAAGAAGGCTTTTAATTGAAATAACATCAACTGTGGATCCTGATGGCAATTTTAATTGTATTTTAATCGTTTTATCTTTTATTGTATTTTAATTGAATTTTAATTGTTGTAAGCTGCCCAGAGACCTTTGGGTAGAGTGGGCGGCATATAAGTTAAATAAATAAATAAATAAATAAATAAATAAATAAATAAATAAATAAATAAATAAATAAATAAATAAATAAATAAATAAATAAATGGCTTGTTGTGTTAGTCTCTCTTTCTGATACCTTGCTTAACAAGAAGGGGAACTAGTAGGGAAGGCTGGAAGTAAGCTGAGTGAAGCTAGTACACCAACATCATAAATTTGCAGAAAATGCCACATTTTTCAGGAGGTTCTGTGTTAGAGAATGATGGAGCAGGATGGCAACTGTACCTCTGTACTCTTCACCAAATTTTCATTCAAGGGGTTCTTTTGGACAAGCTGCATCAACAAAACTGGTATAAAACCAATGTAACTGCCTATGTTTCTCCAGAGCTGGGCCTCATGTTGGTCAAAATCTTGTTGTTTAGTGTGGCAAATCACATCAGATTAGGCCCATTGAATCAAATGGGATTTAATGAGTCAACTCATCCATAAATCCCATTGATTCAAATAGGCCTATTCTAACTGTGCTTTAGTACAGTAAATAATAGTTAGAGTAAGCCCATTTGAATCAATGAAACTTATATAGAAGTTGACTCACTAATTCCCCATTAATTCAATCGGCTTATTCTAGGGCGATTTACTGTGCTGAGCACAGATAAAAAGTAGGATTGAGATAGGCTATCATATCATGTACTGGTCCCAGTTCACACGTGGAATGCAGCTACTTCTTATTGCTCTCCCATGAACAAATTGCTGTGGCTTCTGTGTGGGATCAAAATATACATCCTGGCTACAAGGCAAACTTCAAAAATGCCGGCTCACATAATCAGGCAGACTTGTACCATTTGAATATTACATATATTAGTCCGGGCAGAGGACAAAGCTGAAGCTGCTGCTGGACATAACAATTTCACTGCCAAGCTGATATCCTTCAAGAACTATCAGCCCATTTAATCAATCATTTGTTTCAAAATGCTTTAACCACTCCAGCAAACTTGGCAGAACTTGTATTTTATTTGACAGCCCAATGCCCAATTGGAGGTATAAACACAATGACATCCTGCAGCCAGCCAGGTTAATCTCAGTGTTTATCGCTATGTTTTTCTGCCTGGGGAGATCCGATTGATGAACTCTGAAGTATTAAACAATTGGAGACAGGTAAGCTATTTGGTTTAGGTGATTTGATCCATCATTGAATGAAAGCTAGCATTCTTACCAGGGAAACCATTTTTTAATGCCAAATACAAACCTAAATTCCTTTTGATATAGTAATACAAATGCCTTCAGTCTTCATGTTGTCATCATTGATTACACACGTTTTTCTTCAAAGTACATAAAAGGCAGTTTTGATACTTGATCACCAACACTTTGTCTTTTGTTCTAGGCTGTTTTCTTCATAGGTCACTAGACTGGCCCATTCATTTGCTGCATTATTAAATAAGAAAACATGTTCTAATGCAGCTGCTTTTAAATGATTCTAAAATTCAGTTTCCATGTAAGTGGGAAAGTTGTGTTTGCAGGTTGAAAGCTTACATAAAGGTGCATGTGTTGTGTCAGCTCATAGAAAATGCTGTATAGGGACAGTTAGCTAGTACTTATAGCCACTCTTAGAATCCCAGAGAAAGAGACACACAGAGAGCAAAAGAGAGTAAAATTTAGAATCATCACTGGATTTACCCAGAGTAAAATTATAGGCAGATTGGAGAGTTCCCACTCAGGCAACACCCCTGAGGACTGATGTGAGGAGCTAAAAGAGTTGTCTTAAGACTGGCAAGGTTTCTCAAGGGGGTGCTTTCCGTCCAATGCATTCCAATGAGAGAAAATTCAAAAAATCACCAAAAATTAAAGACGACAGAACAACACCAAATTAAGTTTGCATAGGTTTCAGGAGGTGGGCTAACAATTGCAAGCATTTAAAACCTGTTCCAAACATTGTAAGGCACTTTTAAATGAGCAAAAATGGACTTCGCAAAGCCATTGAAATGTATTGAGTCAGCTTCAATACATTCCAATGGAGGAAACATTGTTTCACTCAACGATGTCTCCTATGGGTTTTTTCACTTAAAGATGGCAATCCATTCCAATTGGAACGGATTAACCGGTTTTCAACGCATTCCTATGGGAAATGGTGTTTCACAGAACAATGTTTCACACAACGTTGATTTTTTTGGAACCAATTAACATCGTTGTGTGAGGCACCACTGTACACAGCTTCCTTCTTGGGCAAAATGTCTGAGGAATGCCAAATGAAGCTAAAAGAATTTCGATACTATTCAGATTTCTTGTTGTGGAATTTATTGGTCTCTACATACAGGTAGACATTGTTCTGCTTGTCATTCATCTGAGATAATGAAATGTTGACAAAAATAAACATCCTTAGTTTGGAAGTAATGAATTAGTTATGATGCATGCCCAAATTTCTTTGAATTCTGGCCTTATTGTATATTTAAGTTCAACCCATTTTAAGATCTTAGTTTCCTCCCTCAAATACCTTCTTAGAGTAGTGATGGGTAGGTGGCACGAGAGGAATCTTTATTCTTAGGCCAAAGTTATGGGACCTTTCTCCACCAAGGAGTCAATTTCCAACCTGAAAGGGTCTTGAGGGCTATGTCTCAGCAGTGGCTGAGGCCCAAACCAAAGTGTGCAGCTATAGTTTCTTAACTGAGACCTTTTCTTACCAAGTACAGTGGTGCCTTGACTTATGAACTTAATTGGTTCTGGAACTTCGGTTGTAACTCAAAATGGTCATAAGTCAAAGCACCATTTCTCATAGGAATGCATTGCAATGCAATTAATCCGTTCCGGCCGAAGAAAAAAATCACCAAAAAACCCCACACAAAAACACTGCAGGACTCATCAGAAACATGATTAATCCGTTCTGCCGAAGGGGGCAGGGAAGGAAAGCAAACAAACCATGCAAAACCCATCAGAAACACGATTAATCCATTCTGGCTGAAGGAAGAAAAAGCAGACAAACTTTGCAAGACCCTTCGGAAACACAAAAAAAGCAAAGCAGAAAGCAAACAAACCCCACAAGACCCATCGGAAATGGGGGGGGGGACCCAAAAAGCAAACAAACCCCACAAGACCCATCAGAAATGGGGGAAAAACAAACCTTTCAAAACTTATCACAGCATAGAAACATAATCCCACCACCCAGCCCAAAACCACACTGCAAAACCAACAGTTTTTAAAAGCAGAAAGCAGCACCTTACCTTACCAGGCAGTGTGAAGCCTCTTCCAATCACACACTCTCTAACCACTGGGGCAAAAGAGCTACAAAGAAGCAGCCCCACCAATGGTTAGCAATTTGAATTCCCCGCCTTTCCCCCCTGACTTTTTCTGGTTGTAACTCAAATCTCCAGCCAAAAGTCGAAGCAAAATTTTGCAGCCGGAGCTGGTCACAACTCGAAATGGTCGTATGTCAGTACATTTGTAAGTCGAGGCACCACTGTATACAAAGCACTGCTGAAATTCCATGTGTATCTCACTCACGAATAAACCTTGTGGGCATAAAGGTGTTTGAAGAAGAACTGCCAGGCTTAGACCCTCAGGGTGAGGAGTCCTGTGCCTTTTCTGGCATTCAGGGGATGTTTTAAAATAAAATAAAATTTAAAAAGTTGAAAACTACTCACCTGCTCTGTAAACTAACAAGAAATGTCATATGTTGCTCTGACTCGCCAATAAGTAATATAAACAGATTTCCTCCCACAAACATCCCCCGTCTCAGCAAACAGATTTAATGGCATGGGGGGGGATGTTCTTTGGAGGTTTCTTAACCAACATTCATTTCATTTCCCTTCAGTCTGCAATAGCTTCCTGGGTCACCTTGTCATTAGCCCCTGCTTGCCAGCAAAAAAGGAACTTACAGGAATGGGAAGATTTTATGAGTATCCTTACTATTCATTATCATCATGCTGGCATGATGTTTGTTTTCTGAACTCTGCTTTGGTGTCTTCTGTTTGAAGTGGTATCAAAGTTGAATTTGAACTTTAAAGCAGACTTGTTTGCCTAATTCAAAAGATTGTCCTGTTCTTCAGAGCTCTGACAGAGCTATGCACATTAGTCCAAGGATGGAACCTCTAGCAGGTTCTAGAACACAGAGCAGACAGTGCAAGAAGAGGTGAACAGCCTGGACCTGTGGCATCGCAGATTTGCACATAGAGATACGAACGCGATCCTGGAACTGCACAAGAACCTAGCCAAAGGAATTGAGGTAAAGCCACATGACACAAACAAGACAACCAGGTGTGTAAATTGCTTTACAGAAAAAGGGGTCAGATCCTCATTTCACTCAAGTACTGAACAAAGAAGCACAAAGATGTTGGAATTAATTCATACTGACCTGTGTGGACCAATTAATGTGCCATCAATGGGAGGCAATAGATATATTCTAATTTTTGTGGATGATTTTTCAAGGTATTGTGTCACCTACCTACTGAAGGACAAGAGTGAGACCCACAACCTTCTGACGAAATATGTGGCCATGGTGAACAATAAATTTGGAAGAAAACCTTAGGCGTTTCAATCAGACAACGGTGGTGAGTACATTTCAAACCACACACAGACATTCTTTGAGGAATAAGGTATTCTACACAGAAGGACTGTTCCATACACACCAGAACAAAATGGAATAGCTGAGAGAAAACTAAGGTCTCTTCTACAGATGACTAGATGCATGCTTGCAGATGCAGAACTACTCAACAAGCTTTGGGATAATGCAATCATGACAGCAACGTATCTCCAGAACAGATTGCCAACAAAAGGCACCACAAAAACACCTTTTGAATTTTGGCATGACAGAATCCCGAACATTTAACACATTGGGGTATTTGGAAGCATTGCATACTCCTACATTCCCAAGGAGAAAAGGCATAAACTGGACTCTAGAACAGAAAAAAACAATTCTTGTTGGATATGCTTCCAGTGTCAAAGGCTACAGAGTCATGAATCTGAGAACTGGTGAAGTCAGTGCAAGACACGTGGTTCACTTTGATGAATAAAGGAAGGTTGACAAGAGAGGGACTGTGCTAGACAGCTCTAATGAACAGAATCAATGTAACCGACCTCTCCTAGACATACTTATGCCAGTGCCCTCACAAACTAAACCAGAGGAAGTGGAGGATAAGGATGAGGCACAGGATGAGAGCAGTACTCCAACAGAAGGGGATACAGATGAAGCCGTCAACAACGCTGTGGAACTGGAAGATGGCACCATGCCACCAAAGATTCCAGAACCAGAAGTCAGATGCTCATCATGATCCAACAGAGGTGTGCCACCCCCCTGCCTGTCCTACCTTGCAAGGTCATCGCAGACAGATGAACCAGCAACCTGGGAAGAAGTTGAACAAATGCCAGCACAAGAGGGCGCCAAATGGAGACAAGCTGCAAAGGAGGAGATAGAAGGCTTACATAAGAATGAAACATGGACACTGACAAGGCTACCACCAGGCAAGAAAGCAATTGGATGCAAGTGGGTTTTCAAAGAGAAAAAGGGAGTTGATGGAGAAGTGGAATGCTACAAAGCAAGATTAGTTGCCAAAGGATTTCTTCAGAAGTATGGAGAAGACTTTGATGAAACTTTTGCTCCAGTTGTCAGACACAGCACCATAAGAATGTTCCTGAGTATAGCAGCCTCCAGACAAATGCAAGTCAAGCAATCTAGATATCAAAATAGCATTTCTACATAGAGAGATTGAAGAGGAACTGTACATGGAATAACCACCAGGTTTTATTGACAAGAAACACTCTGACCTTGTCTTCAGACTGAAGAAAGGCCTCTATGGGCTGAAACAAGCAGCCAGAGCCTGGAATGAGAAACTGAAGAAAATGCTACTTCAACAAGGTTTCAAGCAAGGAAAGGCAGATCGTATACTAGGAACAGGAATGGACATTACACATTTATTCTAGCTTATGTTGATGACCTGATAGTAGCCACCAATGAGGAAAAAAGAGTGCAGAAGTGTAGTACAGAAACTGAGCAAAGAGGTAGAAATAAAGGAATTGGGAGATGCAACATACTATGTGGGCATTCAAATTGAGGAAGAGGCAGATGGTTCATACAGTATTTGTTGAGTCAGAAACAAAAGATATTGTTAGACATGTTGAATATGCAGGATGCCCACAGTGCTGCAACACCCATGCATACAGATTTTCTTAAGAATAAAGAGAAAGGAGAACCTTTACCCAACAATATCCAGTATAGAGCAGCTATAGGAAAGCTTTTGTACTTAACAACTACTGTGAGACCTGACATTGCCACTGCAGTAGGGATATTGAGCAGAAAAGTTAGCTCACCAACACAGAGTGACTGGACAGCTGTAAAGAGAGTAGCTAGATATTTGAAAAGGACCATGGACTTTAAACTAAGACTGCCAACTAACAAGAACCCAAAACTTATAGGGTGGGCAGATACAGATTGGGCAGAAGATAACGAAGGTCGTAAATCTACTAGTGGTTTTCTGTTTCTATATGGTAACGGTCCTATCTCATGGGGCAGTCATAAACAAGATATTGTAGCTTTGTCTTCCACAGAGTCTGAGTTTGTTGCAGCAGCAGAAGCATGCAGAGAACTGCTATGGCTGAAGAAACTGCTGATGGACTTCGAGATAGCTGAAGAAACACCATTCCAGATGATGGAAGACAACCAAAGCTGCATCAAGCTGTCGCAGGGTGAGAAGATGAATGCATGCACCAAGCACGGCAATGTGAGATATGAGTTTGTGTGTGACCTGATTGAGAAGGGTATCAGCCAGATGACCTATTGTCCAACTACAGAGATGACGGCAGACATCCTGACGAAACCTCTACCAAGAGATCGCTTTCAGGACCTGCGAAGCATAATGGGACTTGTTGAAATTTAGCATGCTGGATTGAGAGGGGGTGTTGACTAACCAGCAATCCAAATGCTAATTTCAAGATGTGGGAGGAAGGGACCTGCATCAGAGACTAACTTGTTTTGCCTGTTTATTTACTGACCAATCAGAGGGATTAGTTGTTTCCTGGGTTAAATAAGTTCCACCCCTTGTCACTCCCCTTTTACCATGAGGTTTGAGAATCTCCATTTTGTGATCCAGATCCTTCTTCACCTTGCAAGATGCTAGACCTCCAGGCGGGATCTCTGAACCCCAGAGATCCTCCCAGCCACATGGGCTGAAGAAAAGAAACTGTTTGCCTTACTATTTTTTTCCTTCTGTATCAACCTGAAACCTACTGAGTGCCTGTTCATGTTAGTTGAATATAAAAAAACCTTTTTACACTTAAGAATCGCCTTATGAGTGTTGTTATTCCAAAAGTGCTAGACTTTGGTGAGGGTGGATAAAAGGGAACTTCCTTACCTCCTTCTAACTGAAGTAGCTGGCCTTCCACTATGCATTGTTACTGGAACTTAAACAAGTTCCCAGAACTCTCAACAGTGTATACACCACTACCCACCATCAATTTCACTTTTACTGGGCAAAGTTTGAGAACTTGGGGGGGGCATAGTTTGTTTTGGAGAGTGGATATTGTGGGGGAATGCTCCTCCACAGGTTCAGAAGCACAGAATAACTGCTCTAAGGCCCCTCCTTTTTTATTTTTCTTTTTTTGCACAAAACTATACTTTTGTGCTCTGGTTTGGCTGTTGGGGCAGCAAAATACCCATAGGGAGCTGCACCCCTCATTTATCCCTACATAGATTCAAACATAAGCAGGGCTACTGGATCTGCCAAGTCCTAGTCTACTAATCACCCCACCACATTGACTCTGGAAAAATCTCATCTCCAGTCATCTCATCAATCAAACGGTTGCCTTTTGCATTAGTCTGTGTTTTGTATACCTCATGCTTACCATTGTTATTCAGGTCCTAGAGAATCTCATTTTCACCTATTATGTACATAGCACACCAGTGAAATTGGATACAAGCTAAAACAGCCCTGTGGCGGATGACCCCTCTAGATCTGCACTGTGAAGAAACAGAATTAATGCGATTTGAACGTACCATCATTCTCCCATTTGTCTTATTACCCAGAACTATTTTACATGCTTCACCACAAACATGCTTTCAAAGTTGAAAGGCATTGAGAATTTCTGTGAGTTGAATCTCAGAACTATATGAATTCTTTAAAAATGAGCAAATACTGTTATCTTTCTTGGACAGCCTTTCTCCCTCCCCTCCCCCCTTTTTTTCACTCCACAAAGCAATTACTTCTGTTGTCAGCAAAAGAAATAAATTATGACCACAGAAAATCATACAGGTTCCAATTCGCTTTTGAGTTAAAAGTTATGTGCTGCATATCAATGGACCACACCTTCTGAGGAGTTATCTGCACATGCTAAACTTTTCCATTAACTCTTTTGTAGTACACAGTCTAGGATGGAGCACAACCATATTCAAATGCAGCATGAAATCATTCTTCATCTGCCTTTTCTGTATCAAGCACTCTGCATAGCACCATATCATTGAGTGTTTTACATTGCTGTGTATCACAGTGTGTTAGCTGTGAATCCTTTAAATTTTATGTAAATACAGCAGCTATGTTTGTCCATGAATATATTTTGCTGATATATCTGTGAATATAAAATTGAGAAGGGTACATGTGTAAGTGGCATATGTTAAACATGGAGCAAATCTTTGCATTTATAGTCTTAAGCTTCCTGCTGTTTCTGAAATGATATTAACAGGAACTGGATGTACTCTTGAAAAGATAAAGAATTGTATGGTGGGGGAGTTGACCCTCCATGTATTCTAAGTCTCTTGAAAAACTGCCGGAGTTTCAGTAATGGGTAACCTCCATTGGAAGAGATAGTTTGGCACTCAAATGCAAAAACTGCAGGGGAGAACTTCGGGAGAGAAAGTGTTAAAAATTCCTTCAATACCAATGTTAACAACGGCAAAACATGTAGTGGTTCCTGTTCAAATTTTTTAGCTTTTTGTAAAGAATGGGTATATTTTAGTGATGTGGACTGTGTCTGTGGACCAAAGTGTAAATATGAAAAGAATCAGATTTTTAAAATATATTTCTGGGGAAGTAGGGGGTGGAACAAAGATTCCTGAGGCATTCATGGGGCAAAGGTGCAACCCCTCCCCCTCCCCCAAATCTCTCCTGTTAAATGCAGTATTCATGGGATCTAAAATGTTAAAATAAAAAAAAGGTATGTCTCGGTTACAAGACATGATGGGTATATTGTGCAGTGTTCTTTTAAAAAGGAATCGAAGAAGACTGTACCCATTATCCTTTTCATATCTCCTTTTCTCCTTCCGCTATGGTTTGCCTGAGTAAGCTGCTCTTCTCGCCAGTGAGACTTGGATTTTTCCTATCAGGTGAAAAAAAAAATAAGGGGAAAGTAAAACAAAGTGCCCAGCTCTGCAGACTGCCACTGCATTCATAGGGCGAAAAAGGTGGCCTGTGATTTGAAGTGAGGAAAGGCAACAGCAAGAATAATATGGTAGAATGAGCTGCTTGGTTCTGAAAGACAAAGCAAGTGATAGCAAGAAAGCCCAAGATCTCCCTATGATGTTCAGTGAAGTACACGATAGGATTTAGGCTTAAATCACTGGACGGTACGTATAGTCACTTGCAACTGCTGTCCCAGCCATGATAAGAATTTAATTCATGAAGAACTAATTATTTGTCTAGCTATGTCTTTAGAAATTGTTGTTGTGCACTGGAGAGAGGGCCAAGCTGTTAGTTTGGATAAATAGAGAACTAGGTTAAGATCTCTAGTTGTAAAGGAGAAATTAAGATAGGCAAAAAGGAACAAAAAGATCAATAATATATTTTATTCAGGATGGTATTCATTTACTTAATCAGCCTCCAAGCTCCCAAGTTTGTTTATGGAGTGAGACTTTGAATTGACATTCATGTGCTGTTATTAAAGAGTTTGGTTTGTTCTGGATTCTAGGAACACTGTGTTGATTGACCTTTTTGTTCTTGCTTTGTTCTGCTCAGAAAAAAAAAATTAAAAACAGAAAAGTAAGATGTGCACCTACAAATATCAAAGAATCTTGGAAAGAAAAATTGATACCTTGTATTATATACAGCCAGAAATAAGCCATGAGTAGACACATCCACATTACTACGTATGTAAGTACGGTATGCATGCATGTATTTTTACAGCTCTGATCTGCCTTTCCTCTAACCGATGGTGCTCAAGGTGGCTTACAAACTTCTAAAAAGAATAAAAACAAATAAAACCACATTAATTTTTTAAAAAAATAAACTTATGTAAACCAACCTCACAAAGGATACAGTTAAAAACAATACAGCAGGACAGATTATATATAATATGAAAGTCTAAAAAGATAGTTTTAGATATTTTGTATCACCAACAATCAACTGGCCAAATTTCTTCTAAGCAGATCTGATGATATTGAATGATATGCAAATAATTTAAATGATTGAAGGACAGCAGACTGAAAAGGAAATCTGAGATCTTTCACTTTAAACTAAAAGAGAATGATTATTCTATTTGGATGTGTTGTAGTGACGGGTGGAGAACATCATCTTTGGAATTACACAAAAAGGAAACAATTTCTGCCTTTGACTTTCTAATAACACAGGTTCAAAAGCTCTTGTGCCATCAGAATGTAATTCTGTTCCAGATCTGCAGGTGCTGTGTTCAAAAATTGCTCCTTATTTTGACAAGGAGCATTCTGGATCCCTCCAATATTTTAATTCTTTTGTATCAAGCCACATCCAGCAATCCTGTGACAACGTCTTCAACAAGATCCACCTTATACTGCAAATATGTATTTTTCTGGCTCATCTGAATTACTGAAGCAGTGATCCTTTACTCACTTGCTTGGAAGTAAACCCTACAGAATCCTGTTAGAGTTATAATAATATTGGAATAGATGTATATAGGATTGCAGTATAAAGTGTTACATGCCTCAGTACAATGATTTTCAAAAACCTGAATGAGGTCTTGTATAAATGAGAATAAGTAAGTGTTCTGAAACTTTCTGACTACAAAATTAATAATCCTGATGGCATTATAAAATGTCACCTTGGGCTATGAAGTGCAGAAGGATGGTTAAGAATTAAAAACTCTTATGCCAAACTTGGCAAAGCTAAGTTCAAATGATGGAGTTTTCCTAGAATTTTTTATATTGGTAGGGAGGGCAGCATTGTTCATCTGCCACCTACAGTTTCCTGCCAAACACTCCCCACCTGGTACTTTATAATCTAAAATTGTTTCTCCCATTATCAGTATGATTCTGGGATGTCTTTTAATATTCTCGCTGAAGATAACATCCTGGCTGTAGCAGCTTATCACCATGTATTCAGGTTTTATCTTAAACTTGCTGAAATGTAAAACGGAGGTTTGGAGACTTTTGTATCAACAGTAATATTTTTTAAAACAACCCACCCCACCCCACCCCCGACACATACATGCCTGCCATTAATAAGGCCTAAGCTCTTGAAACAGGACATCTTTTCAGACCACATTTCATATGTGCCAATCTTGAGAACATCAACACTTTGCTTTTTTAAAAAGAATTTCATTGGCTTGAAGAGGAAGATAGAAAACATGTGTCGGGACTTTTCAATAAGCCTAGAGTCATTTTGTTCATGTTACACAATACTAATGTTTGTAAAAGGCTTAGCAAAGCAACTTAAAGAAAAAATGACTATTTAATTGTAAACCAATTTGATACAATTAAGTCTGAACCAATTTGATTGAGGTTCTTTTGCAGGAGACATATATGGATGTATGCTAAGAACAGCTTGAAATTACTAGCTCTAACTAAACATAGATTGCATCAATAAAACATTTAAAACACATGTAGCAGCTGTATAGGCAGGGGAAAACAATAGGTGAATAGACATCTTGGCTCCCACCCCATCATACTTTCAAGACCAGCATTTAGATTGCTTCATGTAGATTCACTTACTTCCTACTTCTGTTTCTGGGATTACTTCCTGCTTCTTTCTCTCTTAACTACAGAAAGGCAGCCACACGTGGCTTCTCTGTAATGCCTGTCTTTTGTAGTTAAGATTTAGAAACCTTTCCTTCCTCTTCTATCTTTAAGTGGATCTCACAGAACAATAATATCTTCCCCCTTTTGCTCAGTGCCTGTTTACGGAGCAGTTACTACTGATCAGCCACAGGCTCAGCACTGGGCCACTGCACTTTTCCAGTAGAAATACCAAATAACAGGTAAGTGATCTCCAGCTCATGGTCCCTGAATTTGGGGTTGGAGCCTGAGGTACAAAAAGTATTACTTAGTTAATTATATAAGGCAGTGGTCCCCAACCTTGGGCCTCCAGATGTTCTTGGACTTCAACTCCCAGAAATCCTGGCCAGCAGAGGTGGTGGTGAAGGCTTCTGGGGGTTGTAGTCCAAGAACATCTGGAGGCCCAAGGTTGGGGACCACTGATATAAGGGCTCTGCAGGTTCCATATTGCCTGCAGCTGCCAGTTGCAGATGCCAGTGTTCCATAGCTACATTTCACCCTGTGACTGGACAAGACTCAGAGGCATCAGCATATCCAATCCTAGGCACAGGCGATGAGGTTCTTTGCTTCACCAACCCTCTGACAATGTACAGCTTTCCATTTCATATTCACTGCTTTGTACCGATAAGAAACACTGCTGCTGTCATCATCTGAGCAGTGCCACGGAAAAGCCCTCCTTTGCTCAGAGCCAGTTGAGCAACCCTGCAATTTCTAAGAGAGAGTTGGGATCTTTCAGCCTCAACCTGGGGAAAGTTACTTGATTGCCCAAATCAGAGATTTCTCTATGCTGTCTCCCCAGGTCAGTGACTCTACCTCCTATTTCTCTTATATCCACCAATGGCCAGAAAATAAAGATTATTGTGGCCTTCGATACTTGTCACATCGAGGTCTTTTGCATTCTTCTCTCTTTCTTCAACACCAGCATTTGCAAACCTTGCAAATAATTAAAAAGGTAATTCGTAGCTGTCACTTTTTATAATGCTTCAGAATTAATTCATTACTGCTCCTGATTACCATTTTAAAGGAAGCAGCTTGCTGTGTTGTTCATAGTATTGCTCAATATTTTGTTACTGTACATAACGCCAAAAATGTATGTCAAAATCCCTCTGAAAATCTCTTTAAAACAATTTTAAAGTAAACAGAACACAGTAACTTCATTCACACAAGTTGCATTGCTTTTGAAACATTACTTTTCCATGCTCTTATTTTTAAAAAGTAACTTGTGAGAGGTAACTGCATTACTCTCAATCTCTGAGACTTCTCTGCAGCTTGGCCTCAGCATTTCTGCCCATTTCTGGAATGCTGTCATTATCTTCGGAGAAAGCAACGCTGGTTCCAAACCAGTCAGATTCTTCCTGTTCACACATACTGTCTTGAGTCTTCCGATTAATACCGAAACAGCATGTAAACACGACCATTCACAAAAGATCAACCAATGACTGAGCAAACTCATGTGCAGTATGCCATCTGTGTTAAAAGGCCCCCTGTGCTGCATGCCACATTTCAGTGCTCCACAAATCATAATGCTAGGGCATAAAGAAATAATCCCAAGCTGCTAGAACAATGCTATTCCTAAATCACCATTACTCGATTATTAGCTCATTAAGGCAATCAACAACTCATTCTTGAATAATCAACAGAACCATGTGCCTCTGCCCTGAAACATAATGAGGCTTACAGCTGCCCTTAAGCAACCAGCATAATAATACATGCATAATGACTTCAACAACAATCCATTTCTTCTTATATCACAGTTTCTCAATTTGTTTTGACTTAGATCACTCCTAAATGTTCTCTGCTCTCTTAGATTTAGCTCACCACTTTGCCTTTAAAATGCCTCCAGAGGAGTCCCACCTGTAAATCTTTATCCCTGATTTGTAAATCTTTACCCCAGATAGAAGTAAGGGTGGCTTACATACCCTTCTTTTGTCCCTGCCCTCTTAACAATGACTATCTCTTGGGTCAAAGTAGCGCCTAGGCCAGATACCACCAATGGAGACAGAAATCCCAAGGGAATCCAGTCAGGTCTCAGACCAACTCTGCATTACAGAGCACTGCTACCACCTCGACACTAAATCCTCCAACTCTGGTTAGAAAATGTTTGAGCCTTAACCAGGTTTTCCGTGTACCTCACTAGGGACTAATGCCTGAAAAGCAAATGATCCCGTTCCCTCAAAACTCCAAGCAAGAACCAAATTACAAACATGATGGATTTAGTACCAGCTCTCCCTAAAAGCCAGACACAGTAAATCACACAATGTGAAGATTTCCTGCTTTACTAAGTTTAGGAAAAAGTCCAGTTGCAAAGGACCAAATAGAGTCAAAAGTAAATTAGAGAAAACAGTTTGGGTGATACCGATGAGGCGGGTAGCTAACTGCCCCAGCTGAATGATTCCTTAAGCACCTGGGCCTCCAATCAAATTGCTTGATTAGGTTTCTAGAGCCTAATGAAAGTGCTATATGAAAACACAACAGGTAAAACATAAAAGGACTTAAGGCCATGGCTCTGGGACCCTCTCAGGGTGTGACTAGAGGGCCTCATTGTCCCAGGCTAGACCAAAATAACAAATAAAAATGGATTTGGCTAAACAAGATCACTTTGAGGTCTGGTATGTCATTTGATGTGATCCTTGCATCCAAATGTAAAGATTGGAACATTTCAAGGCAGGAAACCACACTGGACCATACGTGACCCTATTTAGACCGTCTTCTGTTTAAAGGGAAAGCGAGGGGGGGTACTAAAAGGGATGCCCTTACATGTTTCTCCTATCTGGGAGAAAGCTTCAGGGTTTCGTTGTTGTTCTTATAAAAATCTGTAACTAGCACAATTCTGAATTTGCTTGCCATTCAACCAATTCAGTGCTGGACTAGAAGGATTTTAAAAAAACAAACAAACAAAAAAAGCCCTCTGCATCCTCTTAAGTGAAATAGGCAGGCAGTCCACTCTGGTTCAATATGAATACCAATGATCACACATGCCAAAACTGAACCAAAATGAAACACTCCTACTTCCATTAAGAAACCTAGTAGCCTCTGCCAAGGAACAAAAAAGGTGCACGTAGGCAAAGCTAAGAGTCAGTCTGATTCGGGATTGCCCATACACATGTGTTCACCAGAAAAAGGATCAAGCCAACCCATCCCCAAACCAGACCAAACCACAAAACAAAATGCCATCTGATTGCACCCTCACTTCTATATCTTAAAGTCAGAACGCAAATGGGAGGGAACCCTCCAGATCTTTGACAAAGATAATTGTAGTATAATTGCAAGCTGTCATTAAGACATGATTAACCTATTGGGACCATTAACACCTCATTCTCAAATAGCCAACCATTCCTGTTCCACACCTTCATTCAGTGCCTGCTGTGACATGGGACAGAGGTTGTCCACATAGCCTACAAACCACTGAATGGGTTATGGCACATATAGCCTAGGGCAGTGGCCCCCAACTGTTTTGACACCGTGGACCAGTTGGGGGGACACTGGTTGGCCATGCGTGAGGGGGCTCACATGCATGTGTGAAGGGGCGATGTGCGCTTGCACAGGCATGCAGGCACTCACACACATGCATGAAGGGGCAGGGGCCCTTGTGCAACACTGGTGCGCACTTATGTGCCTGCACAAAGGGGTTGTGCAGGTGGGCATGCCGGGGGGAGTGCATGTGGGGTGGGTGGGAGATCTGTCTCTGTGGCCCGGTCTGGTCGAGGCCATGGACTGGCACCGGGCTGTGGACTGGGGGTTGGGGATCCCTTGCCTAGGGAACCACATGCTGCCTGCCCCTCATAAGTAATTTGCATTTTAAAAAGATATGCAGGGTGCTTTTCAGAGCACAAACCTTTTTGTAAGAAGATACATGCTTCCCACTTGTTATGGCTCAGGGCTCCTTTATGGTACATGCAGCCCCTTGGAATACCCAGTGTGGTGTAGAGTGATGGACTAGGACTCTGGAAAACAGGGTCTGAATCTTAGCTCAGCCATGGAAACCCACTGAGAAGGATGTGGAATTGGAAAGGTCACTCCTTAAAAATCCCACTTTCCTTGAAAGCCCTGTTAGGTTTGCTATAAGTTGTTTCCAACTTGATGGCACATAGCATGCACACAGCCCCCAAGCCTTTCTTATAAAACAATTTCAGAAGTAAAAAAAAAACAGCAGGGGAGAGATTAAAAAATCCTCAGTTTTGCTCTTGGAGGCCTCCTAGAGTGGCTGTTGTTTTCATTAGGGCCTTGGGTAGTTCCCCATCTTTCTTTCTTTCTTTCTTTCTTTCTTTCTTTCTTTCTTTCTTTCTTTCTTTCTTTCTTTCTTTCTTTCTTTCTTTCCCTTTTTTATTATTGAAACAGATGGAAATGGAATTTTACTGGTTGAGTGTATCCTTTGGCAAATATCTGACCCTCCCCCATAACCTCAGAGATCACCCAGCCCTGTTTCAGGAGAGATACATAACTTCAGGGAGGGGCAACGTGACTTGTGGATTCACCTCTCAAAGTTTGTCACCCCTCCAGTACAAAGAAACATTCATATAAAAGATTCAGTTCACTTTCATAGATCCAAATCAGTGTTGCCTGAAGAATTTTACAATAAAGCAGTTGCCATTTGGACAATACTGCACTTAGGAACTATTCTAAGTAAAGAAAAATGCATGTTTAAAAGTGAGCATAGGCTTGTTCTGAAGTGCTTTTCTGGAAGAGAACAGATTGAAAGGTTGAGCAATTAAAATGTGTTTTCTCTTGACTATTCTTTGTTAGTTTTCTCTTTGACACAGTTGTTTGTCTTTAATGGTCAGAAGAGCACAGATGCTGAGAACAGCACAGTGGCCAGAGATGAAACAGATGGAAAAGGTGCACTGAAACATTAGCTTTTTTTCCCCCTTGCATATATTACCTCATAATCATCCACATAGGACACACATTGCTGCTATGCTTCACAAAATGCCTCATCACAGTATAGCAGGCAGCTTAGCTGCTGGGACTTTTATGGGAAAGATCTCCCAGCTCACCAACGATCAAAAGAGAATTATGCGATGTGGCTTTCATGTACATATCCTTAATTTCCAAAAGGTTGGCTTAGCATCTTCACCTTCCAAGTATATCTGAAGAGGATTGTAAATAGGGAGAACGATCATACTTCACTTCAATGGGATTAATCATACCATCATGTCAAAAAAGAAGACCATATATTTAATGAACAAGCAAAGATTTATGGCTTCATACTGTGAAGAATTTATGTTAAGCTAAATTTGTACCGCTAAAGAGAGCAGGTTGTAAAGTAGAATAAATCGGTCTCTAGTCTGGTTTTTTAGAAGTCTGGGTGCAGTACTCCTGTATGAAATTATAGACTCATGGAGCATGCTGGAGACCTTGAGGTGATCACTAAGGCTCGGATGGCATCCTGAGTCTCTTCCAATCAGATGAGCAGCAATGGAGGTCTATTTCTAAGGGCAAACCTATGCTTGACCTTACCTCTCCACTGCTTGTTCTCCACAGGTAATCTTCACTCTATCTAAACTCTATTAAGAGCTTGAGCTAGGACGTCAGAGAAATATTTCAAGAGGAGATGTTCAGGAAAAGACATGATAATTGTGGGGATGGTTTGACACCTCATAGATATGTGTCCTTTCTCCTATACAAATGGGACTGCCCACTTTTGGCATTATGCATTATCAGAGCAGATCTGGATCAACACAATGAGATGTGATGCCATTATGTGTACAGTGGGGTCTTGACTTAAGAACGGCTTGAGTTAAGAACATTTTGACTTAAGAACCACTCTCATAGGAAAATATTGACTTGACTTACATACTTAGATTTGAGTTAAGAACTGAAAAAAACCACGTGGGAGGCAGGGAAAGTGCAAAATTTGAACTTTCAGTTAACTGTTGGCCAGTGAAAAGGGTGCCTGTCTGCTTCCTCACTCCTCCCAGCGTTTAGAGAGTGGATTGGGAGACAGTCTTCAGACTGCCTGGTACTGTACTGCCTGGACTGTATTTTCCCTGCCTTCCCTGAACCTTTCTTGACCTAAGAAAAAAAGAAACAAAATATTCCCCCTCTAGTGGTCGAAGGCAGAATAGCAGCTTCCCATTAGTTTCTATGGACGGAAAAGAGCAGATACGGATCAAATGGTTTTCAGTGCATTCCTATGGGAAATGCAGATTTGACCTGAGAACTTTTTGACTTGAGAACCGCCTTCCAATACGGATTAAGTTCTCAAGTCAAGACCCCACTGTAGTTTGTGCTTTCTTCTGACTGTCTTCATGATACCACATAAAGATTGTAAAGGTATTGTGGAATACTTGTGGAAAAGATTATGGAAGTGGCAGAGATGGACATATTAACACAGGGGGCAGGGAACGTTTTTACCTTTCCACCCCCAAAAATTTTTTTATATATACTGACATTACTTCCTTGATTCGAAAGGAAGGAAATCATACATTATTTGAATTAAAAATATTATTGAATCTACACAGGCTGTGTACCGAACTAGCAGGATGCACTAAGTTTGATAAAGATGTGCACTATTTTTGCTGGAACACATTGCACTCCAGTCATGGTGTGGTATAGGGAGTAGTAAGGTGTCCAATGTGCCTAGCAAGCTGCATTAAATTTTTGCTAGCTTGCAGAGGATTTAATCATCATCAGTGGCTGCCAGAGTGGTGCTAGCTTGCTAGAGACAGCCAACGCATATTTGGGGTGGGGGGCTTTCCCTACCACTTTAATCATTCTATGTGTGGTATGCAAAAAGGAACAAAGCAGGCTAAAGGTCATGTCACCCACCCTGGTGCCATCGCCCAATATGAAAGGACCAGTGTGCTTTTTTTTATCATCATCAATGGAAAACTCAGCAGTGGCCAGAGGATTGGAAAAGATCAGTCTACATCCCAATCCCAAAGAAGGGCACTGCCAAAGAATGCTCCAACTATCATAGAATTGCACTCATTTCACACACTAGCAAGGTTATGCTCAAAATCCTACATGGTAGGCTTCAGCAGTATGTGAACCAAGAACTTCCAGAAGTACAAGCTGAATTTTAAATGGGCAGAATACCTAGAGACCAAATTGCTAACATGCACTGGATTATGGAGAAAGCCAGAGAGTTCCAGAAAAAACATCTACTTCTGCTTCATTGACTATGCAAAAGCATGGCAGAAAGTGAGGACTTAAAGAACCTCTTTATGAGGGTGAAAGAGGAGGGTGCATAAAATGGTCTGAAGCTCAACATAAAAAAACCTGAGATCATGGCCACTGGTCCCATCACCTCCTGGCAAATAGAAGGGGAAGATATGGAGGCAGTGACAGATTTTACTTTCTTGGGCTCCATGATCAGTGCAGAGGGTGACAGCGGCCATGAAATTCCAAGACGCCTGCTTCTTGGAAGGAAAGCGATGACAAACCTTGACAGCACCTTTAAAAAGCCACCCTTCCCCCCACCTTAATTCAAACTTTCTCTTTTGCTTGCCTGTTCTTTTTCATAGTTTTGAGTCAGTCTCTTTCACTCTCTCTCTCTCACACACACCCATCCATCCGATTATCCATCCATTCTATGACCTGAAAGCCAAAATAGTCGAATAACAAACAAAATAGTCAAATAACTCTATTTGGAATTATATAGGCAACTAACAAACACAAAAGCCTTTAATGTAATGATATGTTTAAGTACAGATAGCAGGTGATAATGTATAGCATGATATATTCCCTGTTATCCTGAGTTATTTCCCTTTACCCTTGAAATAATTAAAAAAAAAAAGAATGTAAAGGTATCTCGGGAACTTTTTTTTCCATAAAGAAATACCTGTACTGCCTAGTAAGCTTTATCTACCATCCAAACCATGGAATATTTTGCCTATATCCTTCTGGTACTGTATGTTCAGAAGGAGGCCTTGAGGCCTCCTTGCTTCTTCTGAGCCAATCAAGATCAAGAGGCCATGTCAGGCTTCTAAAATGTTTGCACTAGTGCACTGATTACCAGTCACATACCATATTTACAGTCTTATCTGATTCCGGTATCTGGGACACCCAGCTCATATTGGAAAGGCTATATTTCTGAAGTATAGGGCTACTTAACCCACAATATGCTAGCTACTGCTGATAGATTTCAGGCATTTTAAGTAGTAGATCTCTGAGTCTGCTTATTCTGTGTCACATTCTTTGTGCATTTTGTCATCTGTACAAGCAGTTTTCTACAATGATATTGCTCCCCATTCCTCAGAACCATCTCTAAAGGTAGTTAGTTTTCCAAGAGTTTGTCAGCCACATAGTGTTACTTATTGGGCACTATATGTACAGTAGCAGTGGGAGACCATTATCTTGTGACAAATTCTCACCTAGACACATCATATCTTAAATATAGGATCACCATGGGGGCCAAAACCCCACATAGGAAATGCAGATTTTTGCAGGGAATTGTCTTCCATTGATATGATTCATTAAGCTGCTTATGATTTTTTGCTGAGTTTTCAGCCATATATTTATACCATACTGTATGAGCTAATGAAATACAGAACTCTTTTAAGTTAACACATTGTATAAACTGAGATATCTAGGGTAAGAAGGAAGCAGATGTCTAAAAATAACTCTCATTTTTTATATGTCTCCATCCTTTTTAATCTAATCTAGGTTATATTTATTTAAACAACACCTGGAGGAAAAGTGCTTGATGTAAAGCAGGATTTTGAAAAGAGCTGACCTTGAAGCTGCACAGTTCAAGCCCATTGATTGATTGATTGATTGATTGATTGATTGATTGATTGATTGATTGATTGATTGGCTGAGATCCAGTAATAAGCTGCAAGTAGAGTAGGCCCATTGAATGAATGGAACTTACATAGGTGTTGACTCACAAAATCCTCACTGATTCAATGGGTCTCCTCTAATTGCAACTTTATATTACATTTCGGCCATTTGCCTACATTCTGAGTAAGGATGTAATAAATAGTCACAGATTTTTCTCATCATCAACAAAAAAAGTGATCTGAACACTGCAAGAGTGATTAGTCATTGTAGCATGGTTTGCTGCCTCCTGAGATGGAAAATGTGAGGGCTTATTTCAGTAGCAGACTATGATCAAAAATGGAGTTCTTGCCCCCTTCCATTCCCCATGAAACCTTTCATTTTGGTATAGTATAGAAGTTTTTGCACAATATCCTTTTTTACTGCAGAAACTAATTCCACTTTTTTCTTCTTTGCAAAAAATCCCAGAAATGTGAGAAATAGACAGAAAATCATGTAATTTTGTCCAGGAAGAGAATTTTCTTAGAATGTTCCTTCTTAGAATGCACTATTCTCAACAATAGTAAGGATTTTCACCACTACTCTCAAAGCCACTTTTCTAAATACAATTTCCCTAATGCAGTTTAAAAACATTGTAAAACATTTGCACAAACGGCTCGCGAGTTTCCAAGTCATGTCAATAGATGTATTGTTTATGCAAAGTGTTCGTTGTAAAAGACTGAGATCTCTAATTGTAAAACATCCCTGTATGTTTGTCTAAATATGTAAAATAAAAAGTGACAAAGGATTATGTACTAAATTCAGTGGGCCTATTCCTGGAGAGGTCTGATCCAGCCATGGTGATACACGCCTTAGTTACATCCCAACTAGATTATTATGACAAGTTTTACATTGGGCTGCCTTTGGAACGGAAATTTCAGTGGGTCCAAAATGCTGCAGCCAGATTGTTAACTGGGGCAGGTTACAGGGATCACTTAAACTCCCCACTTACAGCGGCTCCACTGACTGCCGATTCATTTCCAGGCAGAATTCAAAGTGCTGGTTTTAATCTATAAAGCCCTAAACAGCCTTGGGTCCAAGCTATCCCAAGAACCACATCTCCCTTTATGAGCCTCCCCAGATGTTAAGATCATCAGGGAGGCCTTTCTCCCTGACAGATGCAGTTGGTGAGGACATGGGAGAGGACTTTCTCTGTCACTGCACCCAGACCCAGACCTCCCACTGGAGGCCAGGCTGGCCCAGTCTTTATTGTCCTTTTTTAAACATGCAAGGACTTTTCTCTTCAGGCTAACTTTCCCTTAGTGACTGGTTACCTGTTTTTAAATGGAGCATTGTGCCTTGTTGCTTTGAATGTGTTCTTGATGTTGATTTTGTTTACCATTTTAGTATGGTATTTGTTTGATTCTTTTAAATACTTCACTATTTTTAACTTTTAACTTTTGTCTTTTAATGACGTAAGCCACCTTGGGTCCTTTATAAGAAGAAAGGTGGGATAAAAATATTTGAAATAAATAAATGAAATAAATAACTGCCTTGTAAAACTACAAGCAAAGTGGTGTTTTCTTGCCGTGCAACATCGCCTACGCTGAAAGAAAAATAAAGTTTCACCTGATTTGCTTCATTTGTTTGGCCAATCTGTTCAACAAGATTATTGTAGTTCTTGCTATCAGTCATGTCCATCCCTATCAGAATTGGCTGGAACATTTTGTTCCAGATATTTGCGTGCGATTTCAGAGAAAAGAACCATGTCCTGTGTTAAGTTATCCATCACAGGCTTTTGCAAAGATTTTCCCCCTTTCTTTTATCAGATTGTTCTTTTCTAACATTAGCATTAGTCTTCTTCATTATATCCCATGCAGTTTATCACTCTGCAGGAATTTCACAATATATGCATAATGATGATGCCCCAGGAAAACTGTTACTGGGGACTTCTTTTAAAAGCAGATTACAGTGCAGTTATATACATATTGACTAAGATGCAAGATACACTGAGTTAATTGAACATTCGTCCACGGAAGTATTTATAGCAGGGGTCCCCAATCCCCAGGCCGTGGACTGGTCTTGGTCTGTCGCCTTGGAAGGACCGGGCCGCTGGGACAGATGAGCAGTGAGCAGGAGGCAAGTGGCAAGTGAAGCTCCGCCTCCTGTCAGTGCGCTTCCAGCTCTCCTCCCTTTTCCCACCATCCCTTCTTCTGACGTGCCTTGGGGACGTGGGGCTCGGCTGGCTGGGAGGGCAAGAGGCATGCCTGGGTGGAGACCAGGGGGCATCATTGTTATTGCCTTGCCTTCCTCTCCTGGCCCCCCACTGGGCTCCTTCTCAGGTTTAGAGCAAGACCCATGAGGGGTGCCCCCCTCCCCTCCAGTGGCTCAAGGCACCAGGTGGCATTGAGGATCATGGCTGGGCTCCAGCACAGCAGCCCCTTGCCCATCTGGGGCAGTGTTGGGTGCCGATTGGGGAACTGCCACCCCACTGGCCCTACTTGGGAGCCCCCCTGTCCTGGAGAAGGTGCTGGCATGCTGGAACTGTCCCAGGAAGGGCTCACTCACAGGAGAAGACCCAGCAGGCAACACAGCCCCTGCCTCCTGCTCAACTTTCTCCCCCCCCACCCCTTCTCTTTTTCCTTTGCTCCCACATACCAGCCAAGGGTGGCCAGGCTGGAAAAAGGTTAGCTGTTTATTCGATTGGCTGGTCAGCAGCAACTAATGGGATGGCATGGCCTGCTTGAGAGGAACGACACAGGCAGGGGAAGAGCGGACGGGCCCTCCTCTAATGCATTGCCAACAACCTACTCCATAACAAGCACCCCCCACCGGTCCTTGGAAGAATGATCTCCAACTTAACTGGTCCCTGGTATCAAAACAGTTGGGGACCACTGATTTATAGGACTGTAACGAAGAGCATTTATTTTCACACTGAAGATTTGACATACCCATCCCCACCACCCAAATGCCTAAAATAACCTTCTCCATTTCGTTAATGGTAGGGGTAGCTCTGACCTGGAGATTATTTATGTACATTTCAAATTTGCAACTATGTTCAGTATTGTCACTCAGTTTTAGACTGTAAACTTCCCTTTTCCAATTTCTGACCTGTATTTTGAATTTTTAAAAAACTTCACAATTTTAAATTGGATGTTTTAGACTTGTGCGAACCTTTGTTAATTCCAAGAACTTTGCCTATGAAAAGTATCCCCTGCCAAATCCTAAACGCTATGATTTCATTATTGCTGCATGAGAGTTCAGTGATGTTATTGCAGCAGAGTAAATCAGCATTCTACAAGCCATTTCTAAAAATGGAGGCAGTCAACATAAAAGTATAACTTTGAAACAGGACTTTAGCTCAGCAATAAATTTGGCACGGATGTATCAGATAGTCTGCTCTCGTTCTATGCCAAATGTGGGGAAATTTGGGCAAAGGTTTTTGAGTAATAATTTTTTTAAAAAGTAAAACTATTTTATCTGCCTCCACCCCAAAAAAAACATGTGGCCTTAAATGTCCTCAGATTTAAAACAGTTCAAATAAATTGAAAACACCAATCTTGCATCTCTTAGAAGAGAATGGTTGCCCCCCCTTTTTTCCCTCATTTGGAAGGAATCCAGGCTGCAGGGACTGAAATATTGATCTTTTAAAAACCCTTTCAAAATGGAAAACAATGACTTCATTATAAACTGAGCATGAATGGAACAAGCTTACCAACAAGAGTCTTTCAATGTAGAAACATTGCCATAGCTTAGTGGCCCAGGAAGGGAGATGTTTGAAGGTCAATGAAGAATTACAGAAACAGTCAAAAGACAGGTTTTATTTGAAGAATCAAAAACAGACTTCTTTTAATGAAGTGAAATGTACCAGAAAGGGATGTTTTACTATGTATCTCCAGGGAAATTGCATATAATTTTGTACGGCATATTCAAAGTACTTCTGCATTACAAAAGCACCAAGCAGTTATGTTTGTCCCAGCACTGAGTGCTTTCAGTAAACATTCTCTCAGTATTTCCGAGACCAGACTCCTAAAACAAATCCTAAGAAGGGAAATCAGCTGGGGCAATCTGAATTTTTGACACTTTCACTCAGGACCTGATTAGTTGACTCTGAGAAGGAGATATTTTGAACTCCGTCCTGTCCAAACAACATTGGTGCTGGGAAAGGTACAGTATTCTTGCTTCTGTCCTTTCCCAGCAACCATGATCATATACTCATCTTCTGGCATCCTCTACCAATGAGTAATTCTACATGAGAGATGTTGCTAATGGCATTTGTGTGCACTATACCTAAACTGCTGTTATATAAAGCCAGGAAATACTAATCACACTTGTAAAAAAAAAAACCCAGCCATGACAATTGCTTTGTGTGTGAGAAATAAGTGGTTAACTGATGAAAAAAGGAGTCAGCTTCTGGGATTTTCCCTTACTTGGTTTCACTTTGTGAATGGAAGTGAGCAACAGAGGGTATCCTCCCATTGGTTTTGTCAACATTCTGGGTGTCATTTGCTTGGCATCCTTTTTCCTGCTGGCAATGAAGATATGTTTAAAAATAAAGTTTTGTATCCCCCAGTATGGGCATAATACTGTGCAGCAATATTGGGTCGTTTCCTGGCATTTTGAATCATGGATACAGAAGCATAATATCCTGCATTCAGAAACTGGAGGTGATTTTTTAAAAAAAGAATTGAATCTGCCCATGGTGACACATAGCTAGATCCTATTTGGGATGCTCTAAAGTCCTCTATATGGGATTGCCTTTGAAAACTGTTTGTAGCTGTCAGGTAATCCGGGAGGCTCCAAACCACACTGTTCTTGGAACGACTTACAGGTAACTCTCTTGTAAAGACATTTTCACTGGCTGTCAGTTTCTTTCTAGCCATTATTTATATGCTCGTTATGGCTTCTAAAGACCTATGTGGTTTAGGATCTGGCTATTTGAAAGGCCACATTTTCCCAAACAAGACTATCCAGGTTGTAAAATATTTGTAGGAGGCTTTCTATCAATCTTATTGCTACCAGAAGCATGTCTGTTGAGAAAACAAAAGAGTGCCCCTTTGGGAGCTATTCATAAACTCTTGAACTCCCTTCAAAGGGAAGATAGCTTGATTGCCTCTCTCTTGTCCTTCCTTTGGAAAAGCATTTCTCCTCAGGTGGACCTTTCATATATAAGCCAGTCCATTGTTCGGGAGGGGGGCGTTAACCTCTTGAGAACCCTTATGCATTTTGTTTTGTTGCTAATTCTCTATTTAAAACCATTGCCTTCTATGTCATGCTTTGAGGAAAGTTTTGTATTTATGGATTGTTAGCCATCTTTTGAGCACATAAGGGGTAGAAACATACAAACATACATAGACATACAGAGTTTTGTGGTATGTAAGCCCCTTAAACCCTTACAAAGATAAGAAAAAAAATGTGACAAGTCTCAATACTATCAAGTATCTGATAGTTAGGCAAAATATTGCAGGTTATTTTAAACAAGACAGCAACGA